>NW_024404439.1:0-132340 GCF_905171775.1 Rana temporaria
AGCTCTTAAGCCTCATACACACGATCGGACTTCAAACAAACTTTTCCGTGGATTTTTGTTTGAAGGGAGTTGGCTGGGCACACCCATAGCATACACACAGCAGGACTTTTCTGCAAACTTTCCCAAAACTTTCCCAACATCACGTGGTTTTTCTGCTCTTTACCGCCACCCTTTGGTCCAACTTCTGCTATTGTTGGTTGATTTTAACATTCTGGGCATGCGTGTTTGTACTTCGGACAAAAGTCCGATGGATTTCTGTACACACGATAGGACTTTGCACCGTAGGACTTTGTTGCTCATTTTGAGGTTTGTTGTCAAAAAGTTTGACCGTGTGTATGGGGCTTTAGGCTATATTCACGCTGGATGCCTATAGGGTCCTGTGGCGTTCACCATTGTGGTTCACTGTTTCAGGTCCGATTTCAGCCCAAAATGGGGTGAATTCGGACCTAGAACGAACCAAAAGACGCACAGGGCTCGTGTGCCAATTTGCACCGGAGCCGCATCGCAGATATGTGAACTGGCTCCATAGATAGCCATTCACATTCTCCTGCTATTGCGAATTGGAAGCGTGATACCGCTCCAAATCGCAATAGTGGTGGACCCGGCCTTAAGGTTCGACCCCATATTATATGGTTTTGGTAAATCCAAAGAAAAAAATCGACAGAAAATTGTATAGTGTGTATCCAGCGTAAAAAGAGTAAAAAAACGCTTTCACACATGAAACATCACATAGGATTCCTCATGGTGTAATCACTTTGGTTTGAGCAAAAACCACTGGGTGCGGCTATTTTTTAAAGGTTAAAACTGACAATTTTTTAATGAAACACCTTCTGCTATTGAAGTCTTCCCCCCAAGCACTTCTTGTTCACACAGCATACCTCACCTGTCCTCATTCCCTCCAATTGTACAGAGCCCTCACGTATTTTACATGTTGTAGTGAACAGACGAGGACAGGGATCAGTGAAAGCAGCACATCAATCATAGTAAACATCACTGGTTGCTTTTCAGCTCATGTGCTGTCTCTATGAGCTGTTGAAACATCTGCACTAAGCCCGGGTTCACACTGCCCCTGACTTCAAAGTCGCGCGACATTGAAGTTGGACCACAGCGCAATTTTGACGCTACTTGCATGTGACTTTAGTCCAAACTGTAGTCATGGAACCTTTTTTCTAAGTCGGGGCGACTCAAGTCGCACCGATTAGATCGGTTCCATTGCACAGAAATGGGGGTCCGACTTCTGATACGACAAGGACTCTAAGTCGGAGCGATTGTCGCATCAGTGTGAACCTGGCCTGAAGGTACTGATCACTTTCCAGCAGCTGAGGTTAAGCTTCTAATTGGAGAATTTTTGTGGCCGGCAGCTAAGATGCCAGCTAAAAGGTCACACTAGTTTCTCTCTGTTTCTCCCTTCAGTAAGGCCCCATACACACGATAGAATTTATCCGCGAATACGGTCCAGCGGACCGTTTCCGCGGATAAATCCTCTCGTGATTTCGGCGCGGATTTCAATGCGATGGTGAGTACACTCCATCGCATTAAAATCTGCTGAAATCCTCTGGCGATGACGTGTCGCGCCGTCGCCGCGATTATGACGCGGCGACGTGCGCGACGCTGTCATATAAGGAATTCCACGCATGCGTTGAATCATTACGACGCATGCGGGGGATCCCTTCGGACGGATGGATTCGGTGAGTCTGTACAGACCAGCGGATCCATCCGTTGGGATGGAATTCCAGCAGATGGATATGTTGTGCATGTCAGCAAATATTCGATCTGCTGGAATCCATCCCAGGGGAGATTTATCCGCGGAAAAAGATCCGCTGGCGTGTACACACCATAGGATCTATCCGCTGAAACCCATTTGCTGGGATTATCTGCGGATGGATTCTATGGTGTGTACGGGGCCTAAGGCCCCATACACACGAGAGGATTTATCCGCAGATACGGTCCAGCGGACCGTATCCGCGGATAAATCCTCTCGAGATTTCAGAAGATTTCTATGCGATGGCGTGTACACACCATCGCATTGAAATCCGCGCTGAAATCCTCTGGCGATGACGTGTCGCGCCGTCGCCGCTATTGTGACGCGGCGACGGGCGCGACGCTGTCATATAAGGAATTCCACGCATGCGTCAAATCATTACGACGCGTGCGGGGAATCCCTTTGGACGGATGGATCCGCTCGTCTGTACAGACTCACCGGATCCATCCGTTGGAATGGATTCCAGCAGATGGATTTGTTGTGCATGTCAGCAAATATCCGATCTGCTGGAATCCATCCCAGAGGAGATTTCTCCGCGGAAACAGATCCGCTGGCGTGTACACACCATAGGATCTATCCGCAGAAACCCATTTGCTGGATTTATCTGCGGATGGATTCTATCGTGTGTATGGGGCCTAAGACCTGATTCACACCTATGCATTTTTGCAGATTTGCACTTCAGTCCATTTGCCATTGTTTCCTATGAAACACGTTCTGTAGTGCAAATCTGCAAAAAGCACTAAAAATGCATAGGTATGAACCAGACCTAATGCCGCGTACACATGATCGGAAATTCCGACAAGAAAACCGTGGATTTTTGTCCTACCAAATGTTGGCTCAAACTTGTGTTGCATACACACGGTCACACAAAATCAACCGCCAAGAACGCGTGATGTACAACACTACAACGAGCTGAGAAAATATGATTAATGATTCCGCATGCGTCTAATTGATTCTGAGCACGACTCGGTTGGAATTGCATACAGACGATCGGAATTTCCAACAAGAACTTTTCTTGTTGGAAAAATTGAGAACCAGCTCTCGAATTTTTGCTGTCGGAAATTCCGACCGAAAAAGTCAGATGGAGCCTACACACGGTGGGAAATTCCGACCAAGAGCTCAAACTTTTCTTGTCGGAATTTCCGATCGTGTGTACACGGCATTAGGGAGATTCTTTCTAAAGTGACACAAATATGCACTTCTAGAAGCTATAGCACAGTGCAAATTTTCCTAAAGTCATAAACCTGGGAAAACCTTCATGGCTACAGTATATACAGTAAGAAATGCATTGAGAGTGGAGTTCCCACAAGAAAAGTAGAGAAATTGTAGTGTCTCCAGTATTGGGGAATATTAAGTTGGCCATTACATAGCAGCCTCCAGATCTTTCGGCAAAATGGCATACATGTCCATTCACCAATTTCTACAGGTGTTTCAGTGTTGGCATCAAATAAACCATCAAATCAAATGTATAGTTTTATCTTCTAACGTGCAATGGAAAAATTGCATTTGCAACCAGTCTGGTCTCTACAGACGGCACAGCCACTTTTCTTGTTGTTCAACTTTCTAACATAGGCCCCAGGTAATTTATATAAATGGCTATTTTAGTTTTGGATGGATGACTGCATGATGAATCATCCACTAATCTCCTACTCCACGCACAAAAGGTTTAAAACTAATTATTCAGTTAATGTTAACAGTTTGTTTTGATATTTGAACCGGATCTATGGGAAAAAAAATCAGTGTTTTAATGCCCCTCCCCCCATCACTTATACATAGTGCTTGTGTGGTGTAATTTGCCTTTTGCTATAAAAAACTTGGTTGATCCTGCCTGTTCCTGTGTTCCCCTAGGTGTGCTTACCATGGTAATCATGACTACTGAGCCATGATACTGTGATCAGTTACATGCTTCCATCAGCTCGCAGTCTCTCCTCCCTGCCTGTCAGCTCCTGTGTGTGAGCCGATCTCCAAACCCACCCCAACACAATGTTGCTGTTTTTTAATTCTCACGCTAAATACCTTTTCCCACATTGCTGAAATGCGGTCGTTTGACCGCCCTGGCTGAAGTTAGAGGGGGATCACAGCCCTTCCCTCCGTAGTCCTTAGATCGGGGAAGGAGAGTCGAAGGCGGTCACGTAACCGCACATTTAAATCAGTCTTTTTTATTGAACAAGAGAGACAGTACATACAAAAGAATAGTCAGACAGTGGTACATGCATATGACAATATCTCTTAGCAGTATCAAACAGCAACATTCTACTAGGATACATACATAGAGAGAAGTCAGCATTATCGGTACCATTAACAGGCATACGATACACAATGATAGCACACTGTGTCGCCGGGGGCCCCACCCCATCCCCCCCACACATTCCAACCAGGGCAACATAAGAAAATTAAAAAGGGGAACAGTATACTATAATACTGACCATATATACACAGGTTTCAGAGGCTTGAGCCATCTGTCCAGAGTTTTTCAAAAAAACATACACTGTGTGGTATATTGTGTTATAATAGAGGGGCTTGCAGTAGTTGTGAGCACTGACTTCAAGGGGGTGTACATATGTCAAGGCTTTGATTGCAGTTTGGCAAAATGATCCCTGCTGTTGCATTCGATGGGCAGTACCGCCTACTTAAAGTGGGGGTTCACCCTAAAAAAAATTCTAACATTACATCCAGCATACGAACGACCTTTACAGTATGCAGACCTTTTTTTTTTTCGCCGTACATACCGATATAGTGTATTTTTCTCCCGGCTTCCGCTCTCTCCCTCTCGTGCGCGCTCTCTCTCAGGCTCCCTTTCCTTCTCTCTTCCGCTCTTTCTCTTTCTCGAAAAAGATGAATACCTCTAAGTGAGGTGAGATTTTTCGGGCAACCAAAAAAATATTGTGACAACTAGGTCATAAAAATATATAAATTTTAATACATTAATTTACAACATAAACATTTCATAGTGACAACATTATTTAAAAAAATGAAAAATTCCAGGATAGAGAAAATTATTACTGCTAGAGGATCACCACACACCCCAGGACTAGGCTAAGGGTATAGGTGATCATTTATCCGACGCGTTTCAGATGTCTCAATAATACATCTTTCTTCAGGGAATAGAAAGCAGCAAGAGTTTTTCCTAAAACAAAAGAAGGGTATATAATAACATACATATAAAGTATATACCTGTGACCAAAGATTTGTTTTTTGACATTTGCAGCATGTAGAGAAGAGGGGGGAGAGATGGAAAGCTCAATATGTAAAAGGAAAGTGGAACTCACCCCTTTCCAGACACAGAGCGCCTAGATCATCCCCATGGAGCTTGTGTGTGAGCCGCAATCAGGGCAAACAAACCAGATGGTGTACTTAATGTCCATAACGATCCCCCAATCCAGAGGACTCCATAACCATGGGGGGGTGGAGTAACATGAGTCTCCACAAAGGAGTCAGCAGTCATAGAACAATAGAAGGTGTAATGGCTGGGGAGAGATTTAGGTAAATATGTACAGGGAGGGTATTAGATTCTTCACTAGAAAGTGAGACCAAAAATAGAAACAAACTCCCTAAAGTGTACTTACCACTCCCAGTGCATCAGCTCAAATAAAGGTGAACAACCATTCCAGTCAAAGAAACCAAACTTGACCAGAAGACAAAATAACCTCCAGCTCCAACAGGGGAAGGGAGGAAAGTGAATGCTGACAGGAAAACCCCCCCTGACTTCCCTTTATACTTACTTTGAGGATGATAGACCTCAGGTGTGGATGATCCATTCACTCCAGCGATATAGCAGCTGTTCCTTGAATGGGATAATTGGTTGTAAGTGGAGCAGTGAATAAACATTAGGGCTCAGCTAGAGTGATTCCTATCCTCCAAATCCCCCATGTTTGGCGTGCAAACAGCGCGCCCACTACTGACGTCAGCGTCAGGTGGCCGAGCTCTGATCAATCAGGGCACGACACCGTGGACATGCCGCTGGTGACGCGCCTCCTGCGCGTCACACAGCACATGACCCACGGCGTCTAGTGTGATCACAGAATCCCGAAAGGTCATGTGACGACAGCGCACCCAATCAGGTGCACGAGATGTCAGATGACTGAACATGAACGCAATACACACAGTGGAGCCACCCACTGTGCGCGTCACAGCGACGCGAATGAAGTGCGCTCAACGACCGGACAGGGAAAAATAAAGAAGTGTCCGCACAGAAGGGGCGGAAATTACTACCCACTCCAGAGAGCCTAATAGTCCATAGGTTTAGACAACAGCAATAAAATTGCAGTTTCGGGGCATCATTGAACCAGGGAACCCGGAGAAGTAAGGGAATCAAAGGATAAATGCAGGGCAAATAAAATGGGACCATTGGAGGAACGCTTCATGAAGCGAGGGCAAACTCCTGAGGATGGGGCAAAGATATTCACTATGCCTGGGTATTTCAGAACTGACAGATAAGAAAGTCTGACAGTTGAAAGGGAGATAAAGTCACCACTGCCGGGTAGGGGAGAGCCTCTAGGGCATAAAATGCCCCTGGGGCGGGCACAAAGGTGCTACTCTCCCCCGGCAGTGGATGGAGGAGCCCTCTTGTGATTGGTTGAAATGGGACCATTACGGACATCAACAACATCCAGAAAGGGCCGGTGAAGAAGCGGTGCTTGACACATATAGCTCCTAGTTGGAAAGCCACAGGGTGCACTGTCAACAAATCATCAATAGTTGATCACAGGTTTACAATCAAAAAATTTTTTTCATGTATAAATCCAAAAAGAGAACTCTTTAGCTCATACATTTACAAAATCAAAATCATACAGTAATTTATAAATATAAATCCTACTTATTACAAATCTCAACCTGAAACCCCAGTATCCCAAAGGGTACAGTTAGGGTTTAAATGGGGGGGGGGGGAGAGGGGGAGAAAGAGGCGGGAAGGGGGGGGGGGGGGGGGGGGGGGAAAAAGTTGGGGAAAAAAAAGGACAATTTTAACAGTTAGTCGGTTCAGGAAAAGGGGGAAGGGGAAGGGGCAGGAGGATGATCTCCCAGTGGCATGTGGGGGCTAGTCCGTTTTCCCCGAACTGAACCCCTCTAAGAAGGGCCTAAAGCTCTCCATCTCGTTTAGTCCTGGAAAGGTTGTAGCTTTAAGGCATCTGATCCAGCGCATCTCGCGCTGGAGAAGTACCTTGTTCCAGTCCCCCCCACGTAGAGGGATATGTATTCTATCAAGAACGGAAAAGTTGACTTTGGGCATATGGTACCCATGTGCTTTGGCCACGTGTCTCCCAAGGGGTAAATATAAATTGCCAATTCTCATGGAATGCATGTGTTTTTCCACTCTTTTATAAAGAGGTTGTTTGGTCTTGCCAACGTAGAAGGAACCACACTGGCACTGCATGAGGTAGACTACTCCCCGTGTGGTACAGTTGGCAAAATGTTTTAGCGAGAGAGTCTCCCCATTGGGCAATGCCAGTGTGGTCCTCCTACCAATGACCTCACATTGCGCGCAGTGTCCACATGGGAAAGTCCCATGGGTCTTGCAGGGGTCTTTGGCAGAGTTGCCTTTGTATTCGCTCCGGACCAAAATAGTCCCCAGTGAATCCGCACGTTTAAACGTGAGCTGAGGTCTATCCAAGAGTAAATTTTGGAGGATGGGGTCCTCAGTGAGTATAGGCCAAAATTTCGTTATTATTCTTCTAATTCTTGCATGCTCATTTGAGAACCCCAAAATGATCCTTGAGTTGTTTTCTTCAGATCTGACATTTTGTGATTTGGTTTTAAAAATCAACTTGCGTCTGTCTAAGGCTTTAACTCTGTTAAACGCTTTCCGGAGACAGGTTTTGGTGTATCCCCTGGCGGATAGCCGGAGGGAGAGTGCATTGCATTGTTCGTGGAAGTCATCTTCCATCGAACAGTTTCTCCTGATTCTAAGAAACTGGCTATAGGGTATAGACCTCTTGAGGGGTTCGGGGTGAAAGCTACCCGCATGTAATATGGTATTCCCAGCGGTCTCTTTCCTAAAAAGGGTGGAGTAAATTTTACCATCGGGATCTTTTTTGATTTTAATGTCCAAAAAACTGATTTCTGATTGATCGTGAGACATGGTAAAGAACAAATTAAATTTGTTGATATTCATAAGTCTCAGAAGTTCATCGAGGCCACTTTGCGGTCCATCCCAAATAATAAAAATGTCGTCGATGTAACGTATCTTGGCATGGATCCTACTTTTTTCTAAAAAAACAATTTTCTTCTTTCAGACTCTGGTTTATATTTTACCCTGTACTCTATTGGGTAATTCCATGAGAACAGAGTCCAGAGCCTGTTTAAATCACCCACCTTCACATATGTTTTTGGGTTTCCTCCCTGGAGGATTAGAAATTATGATTGTCTTTGTCTAAAACATTTCTCGCCAAAAAACCCCTCCCCCCCTCCCCCCCCTGTTTTGTTTGTTTATCTGGTCTTTTTTGGTTTTGTTTTTCGTTTCTTGTTGGTTAGGAAGGGCGATTAGGACGGTGTTACTACATCATGGGGGATCTCAAGGGTGGTCAATGGGAAGAACTTATGACCCAAATTGAAAAGAACTACCAAGGTAAGGAACAACTTACATCTGATCTGGCATCCCTTTTCTTTAACCTGACCAAGGTTCTTGAGAAAAAAGCTGCCTTGCATTGGCATATACAGTCCATGGAAAGATACATTAGTGAACACATTAATCCAATTGGATTACGTATTCAGATCTTTCCGATTTTGAATACAATCAGCAAGGAGCTCAAAAGTAATTGGGAGGCCAGACTAGATGAATGTTCCAAAAATCTAATGCAACTGCTACAAAACGAATATCGTCAGCAGCTTCAAGTGCTGGATAAAGAAATTGAAGCCCTCTACGCTAACCTGACTCCCCTAAAATCCTTAGAGGAATATGCTAATCTTGAACAAAAACTCAAGGAGCATTTGGAAACCTTCAGTAAATCAATTTTGATTAAAAAAGAAAAAAAGTACTGGAGAGACAAAAACGCATTTCGTGAAGGGAGAGCATATAAATGGGACAATATTAAAAGATTTAGAAACCAAAATCCCAAGAAAAATAGCAAATTAGATGGTATACATAAAGACTACTCCTCTGACACTCCATCAAACTCCTCCTCCTCCATGTCCTCCAATACGGGGCGTGTAGCATCAAAAAGGAAAGGGGCCTCCTTCAAACAAAACCTCGAGGGGGAAGTTAAGCAGGCCAATAAAAAGGCCGCAATAGTACCACAATTATCTCAGGTTACTAATAATCCTAGAAAAAAAACGACTCCCTCGAGTGAAGTAGTTGATGGGGACACTAAGGATCAACCATCCGGTAGAAGCAGACTTTTCCCCAAAAAAGATAGTGGGGCCATTCCCAAAATACAACGTACTGCATTGGATAATTTTTTGGACAAAAGGGGGATGCCAGTAGCATCCCCCAATTTAACAATAATGGACATACCCCCTACACTACCGAATCTAAACCAGGAGGAGGTCTGAACATCATCAATCTTTCCTCCCACAGCCTCACAGCTGTAGAGCATGAGGTCTTGTCATTGGGACTTTCTTTCTGTCCCAATATGGGTACGAACATATTTGATGCTGTTAAAGACATTCATTTGTTTGCCCGTAGGCTATTCTACAAAAGCCTATATGCAAAACACATTGATCCACTTAGAGAACTGGCCCCTAACCTTAAGGCAGCAGATTTCAAAGCCCTTAGGGATTTAAATCTCCTGCTTCAAGAGAATGAGACATTGGATGGAGCTTGGGATGATGAGGATTTGGAGGAAATGGATAATGAGGATAACACCATAAATAAGGATCCAATGTCCAGATTCAAACGAAGATCAAATAAATTTCCTTTACTTAATCAAAATCCAGCCATTTCCCACTTCGTCAGAGAAACTGCCAAAGAGCTTGAAGCCATGAAAAAGGACAGTGTCCACTCAAATCTAAGTTCCGAACAACAACTAGCTTTGAAAACTCTTAGAAATCTTTCAGATATTACTATCAAAGCCTCTGACAAAGGGGGAAATGTGGTCTTGATGAACAACAATAATTATGAGCGAATGTGTCTCAAAATTCTAAATAATAAGGAATGTTATCTCAAAATTACGCCAGCTCAGGTTGATGGCTTCAATAAACAATTTTATGACCTCGTCGATGACTTCTTTCATCGAGGAGTCATAATTAAAGACTTATGGGACTTTATAAGGGTCCCACATCCCAGACAACCCACTTTCTATGCTCTCCCTAAGGTCCACAAAAACCTTGTGGACCCTCCGGGGAGACCCATAATATCGGGTAATGGCTCAATCTCTGAAGGTGTCAGTGAGGTCATTGACCAATATTTGAGACCACACGTTCTCAACCTACCATCTTACACCAAAGATACTATACATCTGCTACAGATGCTTGAAGATATGACGATACCGACGGACGCCATCTTGGTCTCCGTCGACGTTGAGACCCTGTACAACAGCATTCCCCATTTATCTGGGTTGAGGGCTGTTGAACAGGCTCTCAAGCAGCAGCCAACCACTGATTTCAAGTTCAACGTCTTCATCCTTACTATGTTAGAATTTATTTTGTATCATAACACCTTTCTCTTCCAGGGCTCCCACTACCTCCAGGTACAGGGTGTGGCTATGGGAACGTGCTGTGCGCCTTCCTACGCCAACCTGTACCTGGGGGAGTGGGAGCGGGATTTCCTCCTGGGAGAGAATGCGTCGATGTGCGCTGCCCATATTTTAATTTGGCAGCGTTACATCGACGACATTTTTATTATTTGGGATGGACCGCAAAGTGGCCTCGATGAACTTCTGAGACTTATGAATATCAACAAATTTAATTTGTTCTTTACCATGTCTCACGATCAATCAGAAATCAGTTTTTTGGACATTAAAATCAAAAAAGATCCCGATGGTAAAATTTACTCCACCCTTTTTAGGAAAGAGACCGCTGGGAATACCATATTACATGCGGGTAGCTTTCACCCCGAACCCCTCAAGAGGTCTATACCCTATAGCCAGTTTCTTAGAATCAGGAGAAACTGTTCGATGGAAGATGACTTCCACGAACAATGCAATGCACTCTCCCTCCGGCTATCCGCCAGGGGATACACCAAAACCTGTCTCCGGAAAGCGTTTAACAGAGTTAAAGCCTTAGACAGACGCAAGTTGATTTTTAAAACCAAATCACAAAATGTCAGATCTGAAGAAAACAACTCAAGGATCATTTTGGGGTTCTCAAATGAGCATGCAAGAATTAGAAGAATAATAACGAAATTTTGGCCTATACTCACTGAGGACCCCATCCTCCAAAATTTACTCTTGGATAGACCTCAGCTCACGTTTAAACGTGCGGATTCACTGGGGACTATTTTGGTCCGGAGCGAATACAAAGGCAACTCTGCTAAAGACCCCTGCAAGACCCATGGGACTTTCCCATGTGGACACTGCGCGCAATGTGAGGTCATTGGTAGGAGGACCACACTGGCATTGCCCAATGGGGAGACTCTCTCGCTAAAACATTTTGCCAACTGTACCACACGGGGAGTAGTCTACCTCATGCAGTGCCAGTGTGGTTCCTTCTACGTTGGCAAGACCAAACAACCTCTTTATAAAAGAGTGGAAAAACACATGCATTCCATGAGAATTGGCAATTTATATTTACCCCTTGGGAGACACGTGGCCAAAGCACATGGGTACCATATGCCCAAAGTCAACTTTTCCGTTCTTGATAGAATACATATCCCTCTACGTGGGGGGGACTGGAACAAGGTACTTCTCCAGCGCGAGATGCGCTGGATCAGATGCCTTAAAGCTACAACCTTTCCAGGACTAAACGAGATGGAGAGCTTTAGGCCCTTCTTAGAGGGGTTCAGTTCGGGGAAAACGGACTAGCCCCCACATGCCACTGGGAGATCATCCTCCTGCCCCTTCCCCTTCCCCCTTTTCCTGAACCGACTAACTGTTAAAATTGTCCTTTTTTTTCCCCAAATTTTTCCTCCTTTCCCCCCCCCCCCCCTTCCCGCCTCTTTCTCCCCCTCTCCCCCCCCCCCCCATTTAAACCCTAACTGTACCCTTTGGGATACTGGGGTTTCAGGTTGAGATTTGTAATAAGTAGGATTTATATTTATAAATTACTGTATGATTTTGATTTTGTAAATGTATGAGCTAAAGAGTTCTCTTTTTGGATTTATACATGAAAAAAATTTTTTGATTGTAAACCTGTGATCAACTATTGATGATTTGTTGACAGTGCACCCTGTGGCTTTCCAACTAGGAGCTATATGTGTCAAGCACCGCTTCTTCACCGGCCCTTTCTGGATGTTGTTGATGTCCGTAATGGTCCCATTTCAACCAATCACAAGAGGGCTCCTCCATCCACTGCCGGGGGAGAGTAGCACCTTTGTGCCCGCCCCAGGGGCATTTTATGCCCTAGAGGCTCTCCCCTACCCGGCAGTGGTGACTTTATCTCCCTTTCAACTGTCAGACTTTCTTATCTGTCAGTTCTGAAATACCCAGGCATAGTGAATATCTTTGCCCCATCCTCAGGAGTTTGCCCTCGCTTCATGAAGCGTTCCTCCAATGGTCCCATTTTATTTGCCCTGCATTTATCCTTTGATTCCCTTACTTCTCCGGGTTCCCTGGTTCAATGATGCCCCGAAACTGCAATTTTATTGCTGTTGTCTAAACCTATGGACTATTAGGCTCTCTGGAGTGGGTAGTAATTTCCGCCCCTTCTGTGCGGACACTTCTTTATTTTTCCCTGTCCGGTCGTTGAGCGCACTTCATTCGCGTCGCTGTGACGCGCACAGTGGGTGGCTCCACTGTGTGTATTGCGTTCATGTTCAGTCATCTGACATCTCGTGCACCTGATTGGGTGCGCTGTCGTCACATGACCTTTCGGGATTCTGTGATCACACTAGACGCCGTGGGTCATGTGCTGTGTGACGCGCAGGAGGCGCGTCACCAGCGGCATGTCCACGGTGTCGTGCCCTGATTGATCAGAGCTCGGCCACCTGACGCTGACGTCAGTAGTGGGCGCGCTGTTTGCACGCCAAACATGGGGGATTTGGAGGATAGGAATCACTCTAGCTGAGCCCTAATGTTTATTCACTGCTCCACTTACAACCAATTATCCCATTCAAGGAACAGCTGCTATATCGCTGGAGTGAATGGATCATCCACACCTGAGGTCTATCATCCTCAAAGTAAGTATAAAGGGAAGTCAGGGGGGGTTTTCCTGTCAGCATTCACTTTCCTCCCTTCCCCTGTTGGAGCTGGAGGTTATTTTGTCTTCTGGTCAAGTTTGGTTTCTTTGACTGGAATGGTTGTTCACCTTTATTTGAGCTGATGCACTGGGAGTGGTAAGTACACTTTAGGGAGTTTGTTTCTATTTTTGGTCTCACTTTCTAGTGAAGAATCTAATACCCTCCCTGTACATATTTACCTAAATCTCTCCCCAGCCATTACACCTTCTATTGTTCTATGACTGCTGACTCCTTTGTGGAGACTCATGTTACTCCACCCCCCCATGGTTATGGAGTCCTCTGGATTGGGGGATCGTTATGGACATTAAGTACACCATCTGGTTTGTTTGCCCTGATTGCGGCTCACACACAAGCTCCATGGGGATTATCTAGGCGCTCTGTGTCTGGAAAGGGGTGAGTTCCACTTTCCTTTTACATATTGAGCTTTCCATCTCTCCCCCCTCTTCTCTACATGCTGCAAATGTCAAAAAACAAATCTTTGGTCACAGGTATATACTTTATATGTATGTTATTATATACCCTTCTTTTGTTTTAGGAAAAACTCTTGCTGCTTTCTATTCCCTGAAGAAAGATGTATTATTGAGACATCTGAAACGCGTCGGATAAATGATCACCTATACCCTTAGCCTAGTCCTGGGGTGTGTGGTGATCCTCTAGCAGTAATAATTTTCTCTATCCTGGAATTTTTCATTTTTTTAAATAATGTTGTCACTATGAAATGTTTATGTTGTAAATTAATGTATTAAAATTTATATATTTTTATGACCTAGTTGTCACAATATTTTTTTGGTTGCCCGAAAAATCTCACCTCACTTAGAGGTATTCATCTTTTTCAATTGATACAGAGATGTTGGCAACCTCATGCCTCCATACATAAGCCAAATTCTTTCACATGTTCCTGTTCCTGCAGCGGCTCAGCGATCCGAGACATTTCCCGCACTCACTAATACACCTCGAGGGGTTGTGTGGGATCCCTGATGTACAGGAAGACAGGACTTCAGTGAGGAACATTTCCCTCACTTAGGACAGGAATACGGCTTCTCCCCGTGTGAGATCATTTATGGCCCGGATTCACATACATCGGCGCATCTTTATGCCTCCGTAGCGTATCTTTTGTACGCTACGCCAGCGCAGCTCGGAGAGGCCTGCACTGCATTCAGATGAGCCAGCGTATCGTATTTTCGAAGGCGCAGGCCAGCGTAAAGTGTAAATGGGTGTGACCCCATGCAAATGATGGTCCGAACATGACGCAGTGGTTTACATCCGTCGTATCTTAAACGGCGCATGCGCCGTGACGTGGACGTATGTCCCGCACCCCTCTGCGCATGCTCACAACTACGCATGGCGTAACCCCTAAGATACGCCGGCCCACCGCTTATGCCGAGAGCATAAATACGCCCAGACATGCGCCCATCGAGCGCAAAAGTACACTAGCAGCTTGTCTTCCGTGGTGCAGGTACTTTTTCATTCTGAGCGATGTCTGCTCCTGAGACTGAGAGGGAGAGGAGGAAAAAAATAATTCATCTGAGGAGAGGGCGATCGTCATCTCTGCCATCTCTAGATATGATGTGTACCTCCATGGCGCAGAGTCGCATGACCAGTAAGGCCAGGAAGCAAGAGATCCTCCAGGAGGTCCATGCCCTTGGGCATGAGAGAAGGACCTCAAAGGACATTGCTAAGAAAATCAATGACCTGCGTCGTCAGGTCAGAGAGAAGCTGGCCAAGGTGAAGAGGCACCTCAGGGGAGGCGGACCAGCCAGTACTGTCAGGCTGACTTCCGAGGAGGAGGTTATCGCCAGATGTCTGGAGCGGGAGCAGGTGGAGGGCCTGGAGGGCTATGACTCAGGTGAACAGGCCTTGAGGATAGGTAAGTGTGTTTTATCCCCCATCCGGTGTGTAGCATGTGAGGGGTGCAAGGGAACATGTGACAAGTGTGTGGGTCAACCAACATTGAATGCTTTGTGTCATCCACAGATGTGCTGGAGGGAGCGGGGCCATTGTCTGCTGCTGGACGACCCACACCCTCCCCGGAGGAGAGTGCCCACACCTCTGTAGAGGTAGTTGAGGAGGAGCATGGTGATCTGGAGGAATGTGTCTACCTCGAGGAAAATAACAACTTCACCGAACCCTCCCAAACCTCCACCCCCATCAGGGGAAGCCCCTCAGGGTCCACCCCCATCAGGGGAAGCCCCTCAAGGGCCAACCCCATCAAGGGAAGCCCTTCAAGGGCCACCCCCATCAGGGGAAGCCCCTCAAGGGCCACCCCCTACAGACGGCCACAAGCCTCTCCAGCCTCCAGGAAGGCTTTGCGGAAGACAAGGGGTGTACCCGAATCCCTACAAGAAGGGCTTGTGAGGGAACAGGCCCGCCAGACGTGCCACATGGGAGAAATTTCCAGCGACCTCCATCGTGTGGCTGACAGCCTGGCCGCCTTTATTGGGTCCTCAGCCAAGACCCAGGCTGAATGCAAAGCGGCTGTGCAGGGCACCGCAGCCGCTGTGCAGCAGGGCATCACACAGCAGGCTGAGCAGAGCAGCTCGATCTCTGACTGCCTGCAGGATGTGAGCACAAACTGCGCTGCAATGGTCACCCAGGCTGGGTGACCAAGCCCAGACCCTGGAGGCCATGCGTCACCACATGGTGGCAGGGGGTCCCTCACCATCTGGTGACCAGGGCTCCAATGTGCAGGCCAGCCTGGAGCATCATACCCGGGCAATTGGGGAGCTGCAGGCCACAGCAGCAGGCCTCACGGCAGAGGTGAAGAGCCTGGGAGTGGCTGTCCAGGCCAATACTGCTGTCATTGAGGCGGAGGGAAGGCAGACCAGGCGCCACCAGCGGCAGACCACCACCCGCCAGCTGCGGATGCAGGCGGAGACAAACTCTGTCCTCACCCGAATTGCCCATGCATTGGAAGGCATGCAGCCAGCATCTGCCAGGAGTGACAGACCAGGGGATGAACCTCCTCCTGATGCCCCACCCGAGGCTCCCCCCAGACAATTGAGGAACCGTTTCCGTGGCACCAGGCCTGGCCCACGAGAGGGCAAATGACTGCTCTCTTTTTTTTGTGCTCAGATTATGAGCTTTATTATTTTGTTTTTGTTGGACGTGCACAGAGGTATGTGCCGTCCTCCGGTAAGGGCATGCCATGTCGGCCAATGGCATGATCCCTTTTTTTTTTTTCTGCACATGGTGAGGAGTGCAGAAGTGGTGCCCGGACACCCGTTTGCAGGGGCAGGGTTTTCCCGGTGCTGCTACAGTGTGACTGGTGTGTGGGTGACATTCCTGCCAGCAAGGCGTGTCACCCTGGGTCATTGGGGAGAGGTTATCCCCACGACCGTGTGAATATGGTATGAATGGACAGCAACACCATTGGGGCCTTGGCGTGGCGTTGCTGCTCCAAAGTCCTGCATGGTGGACTTGGGCTAAACCAATGTGAGTTGGATGTGGTGTGTGTGAGCTAGGGACCACAGTGGTGTGCATGCATGCATTGTCCGTGTGCCATGATGAATGTGTGTGTTTAACGTGCAAAGATGCGTTCCACGAAGCAACTTCTGACTGCTCTTCACTCAGCAGATGGGGTAGCTTCGGTTAGGGGGGGACTGTGTGGTTGGGGGGTCAGGTCATCACTAGTGTTGAGCAGAATACACCATATTCGATTTCGCGATATATCTCGAATATATAGTCGAATATTCGAGATATATTCGCTAAATTCGAATATTCGTGATATTTTATCGAAATGAAATGATTGCGAATTTTCGCTATTGCGAATGCGAAAATAATTGCGAAATTTCGATAACTGCGGTAGGAGCACTCTGATTGGCTCAGAATATTCTTGATATTTTTTCGAAATTTCGCAAAATGCGAATGCGATATTTACTGCGCAATTTCGACAAATGCTGTAGGAGCACTCTGATTGGCTCAGAATATTCGTGATATTTTACAATACAAAATAATTGCGAATATTTGGCAAATGCGGAAGGAGCACTCTGATTGGCTCAGAATATTCTTGATATTTTACAATACAAAATAATTGCGAATATTCGGTAAATGCGGAAGGAGCACTCTGATTGGCTCAGAATATTCTTGATATTTTACAATACAAAATAATTGCGAATATTCGGCAAATGCGGAAGGAGCACTCTGATTGGCTCAGAATATTCTTGATATTTTACAATACAAAATAATTGCGAATATTCGGCAAATGCGGAAGGAGCACTCTGATTGGCTCAGAATATTCTTGATATTTTACAATTCAAAATAAAAAGTGTTTTGCATTGGTGGTGATTCTTTACTCTATCCATCTGTCACAGCCGTTTGTCAATCAAACACCTTGAAGATTGAACACGTTCATGCTGCATGCTTTGGACTTTTTTTCACTTCACATATCAAAGACATTTTTATGAAAGATTATTTTTCTATTATTGGGACTATATTTCTTTATATATTTGTTTCACTGTGTATTTCACAAGTTATTTGCGCTTGCTTATTTTATAATTTGCCCACATGTCTTGTCACTAGACATATTTTTTATTCTTGTAGAGCGACTCCATTTTCTGTCTTGTATTAATTTATGTTGTATAACATTTTTGAGTTGCTGCTGTATTCTCCCCTTTTTTTAAGGTATGCGCAATTTTTTCCTTCTTACAAAAAAAAATAATATCAAACATACAAATATTCATAACAGAAACATACACAAAGCCCCCCCCCTTTTGCATCAGACACAATCAGAGTTCTCCTACCACAGTTATCGAAAATTCGCAATCATTTTCGCATTCGCATTAGCGAAAATTCGCAATTTTTTTTTTAAAATTCGGCAACATAAAAGGATCGCCTCAGCTTAGCTACTCGGCCCAGGGTCTCTAATCATACCAGCAATGCTTTTAGACGTTGATAGGATGTGATCTGTTTTAAAAATAAAATTGAAAAAATGCGAATATTCGGAATAGCGAATATTCACCGCGAAATTCGAAATATATCGCGAATACTCGAATATGCCATATTCGAGCCGAATATTCGCAATACGAATATTCGTGAGCAACACTAGTCATCACATATGTCAATCTCCAGGCCCTTTCTCATGGCGTAGTTGTGCAGCACGCAACATGCACCGATGATCTGGCACACAAAGTTTGGGGAATACAATAGGGTCCCCCAGGACTTATCCAGGCATTGGAAACGGGACTTCAGGATGCCAAATGTGCGCTCCACCACTGCACGGGTGCGTATGTGTGCAGCATTGTATCTTCTCTCTCCTCTGGTTTGGGGTTTCCGGTATGGAGTCAGGAGATGGGGCCCAAGTGCATATGCAGAGTCACCTGGAAGGGAAAAGGCAAGAGGATGTTAGTCATGCATGTGGCCCTCGTGATGTCTGCATCATGGGGTCGGACAGTCATGCCTGACTCCCATGTCACTCACCAACCAGCCAGCTGTCCCCATACACGTTCTGTTTGAATTCTGTTGGGATGGGGCTTTGACGGTATATGCAGCTGTCGTGGCTGGCCCCTGGGTGTTTGGCACGGACGTGCCATATGAGGCATTGAGCATCGGCTATCACCTGTACGTTGATGGAATGCCACTGCTTCCGATTACGGTATATGTGCTCTGTGGCACGGGTGGGCCGTAGTGTCACATGTGTGCAATCAATGGCCCCAACGGTGCTTGGGAATCCGGCAATGCTGTAGAAATCCTGCATTGCCTTCTGCTGCAGATGCTCATGGGTGGGTCTGATGATGTGGTTGGACATGCGTGTGAGGATTTTGGGGACAACCTGGTGCACACATCTGCTCATGGTGGATTGTGACATCCCAGCCACGACTCCACTTGTACATTGGAAAGATCTACTGGCGAGGAAATGGAGTGTTGCCAGTACCTTGACCAGTGGCTGCACTGCATGTACGCGTTGTGTGTCTGGCTGGTGATGTCATCATGCAGGGCTGTGGCTAATTCCAGGATGGCAGCAGTGCTGAATCTGAAGATGCTATACACCTCCGATTCCCCCATGCCAAAGACGTTCATGCGCGTGCGGTATATCCTCTCCCGTGCCCTCCTCCATGCCTGTGGACACAGTAGTAGTGCTATGACCATGGCTGCCCCTGGCATACAGATGTGTTGTCCTGCAAGTGTGGTTGCTCAGCTGGTCCGTAACGCTCTCCAGCTGACCTGTGCACGTCTGTTGCTGAGTTACCCCTGCTTTATGAGGAATAACTTTGCGCCGGGCGTACAACTTGCGCGCACATCGCATAGCCTGCGTCGGGCGCACGTACGTTTGTGAATCGCCCTATCTCCCTCATTTGCATATTTGAATACAAAAATCAATGGGAGCACCAACTACGTCCAGCGTAAATATGCGCCCACGATACGCCGGCGTAGGCAAGTTACGTTGGTTGGATGAAGCCTATTTTCTGGCGTATCTTGGTTTCTGAATCCGGTGCATAGATACGACGGCGCATATTTGCACTTACGCGGCATATCTGTAGATACATCGGCATAAGTGCTTTGTGAATCCGGGCCTATGTCTGTAAAAATTGGACTTATCTGAAAAACATTTCCCTCACTCAGGACAGGAATACGGCTTCTCCCCCGTGTGAGATCTCTGATGTATGGAAAGAATGGACTTCTGTGAAAAACATTTCCCGCACTCAGGACAGGAATACGGCTTCTCCCCTGTGTGAGATCTCTGATGTGTGGAAAGAATGGACTTCTGTGAAAAACATTTCCCGCACTCAGAACAGGAATACGGCTTCTCCCCTGTGTGAGATCTCTGATGTGTGGAAAGATCGGACTTCTGTGAAAAACATTTCCCGCACTCAGGACAGGAATACGGCTTCTCCCCCGTGTGAGATCTCTGATGTCTGGAAAGATCGGACTTCTGTGAAAAACATTTTCCGCACTCAGGACAGGAATACGGCTTCTCCCCCGTGTGAGATCTTTGATGTCTGGAAAGAACGGACTTCTGTGAAAACAATTTCCCACACTCAGGACAGGAATACGGCTTCTCCCCTGTGTGAGATCTCTGATGTGTGGAAAGATGGGACTTCTGTGAAAAACATTTCCCACACTCAGGACAGGAATACTGCTTCTCCCCCGTGTGAGATCTCTGATGTGCGGAAAGACTGGACTTCTGTGAAAAACATTTCCCACACTCAGGACAGGAATACGGCTTCTCCCCCGTGTGAGATCTCTGATGTGTGGAAAGATGGGACTTCTGTGAAACACATTTCCCACACTCAGGACAGGAATACTGCTTCTCCCCCGTGTGAGATCTCTGATGTCTGTTAAAATTGGAATTGTCTGTAAAACATTTCCCACACTCAGGACAGGAATACGGCTTCTCCCCCGTGTGAGATCTCTGATGTGTGAAAAGATGGGACTTCTCTGAAAAACACTTCCCACACTCAGGACAGGAATACTGCTTCTCCCCCGTGTGAGATCTCTGATGTCTGTAAAGATGGGACTTCTGTAAAAAACACTTCCCACACTCAGGACAGGAATACTGCTTCTCCCCCGTGTGAGATCTCTGATGTCTGTAAAGATGGGACTTCTGGAAAAAACACTTCCCACACTCAGGACAGGAATACTGCTTCTCCCCCGTGTGAGATCTCTGATGTGTGTTAAAACTGGAATTGTCTGAAAAACATTTCCCACACTCAGGACAGGAATACGGCTTCTCCCCCGTGTGAGATCTCTGATGTGTGGAAAGAATGGACTTATGTGAAAAACATTTTCCGCACTCAGGACAGGAATACGGCTTCTCCTCTGTGTGAGATCTCTGATGTTTGGAAAGATCGGACTTCTGTGAAAAACATTTCCCACACTTAGGACAGGAATATGGCTTCTCCCCCGTGTGAGATCTCTGATGTGTGGAAAGTTTGGATTGAAAACGGAAACACTTCCCGCACTCAGTACAGGAAAGTCTCTTATTTGTTGGAAGGACAGCACCGTCCCGCACAGTCTGAGGCTCCTCAGGATAAGAGGAATACAATGGTCCGGCACCGTCCCGCACAGTCTGAGGTTCCTCAGGATAAGAGGAATACGATGGTCTGGCACCGTCCCGCACAATCTGAGGCTCCTCAGGATAAGAGGAATACGATGGTCCGGCACCGTCCCGCACAATCTGAGGTTCCTCAGGATAAGAGGAATACGATGGACCGGCACCGTCACGCACAGTCTGAGGTTCCTCAGGATAAGAGGAATACGATGGTCCGGCACCGTCCCGCACAGTCTGAGGTTCCTCAGGATAAGAGGAATACGATGGTCCGGCACAGTCCCACACAGTCTGAGGTTCCTCAGGATAAGAGGAATACGATGGTCCGGCACCGTCCCGCACAGTCTGAGGTTCCTCAGGATAAGAGGAATACGATGGTCCGGCACCGTCCCGCACAGTCTGAGGTTCCTCAGGATAAGAGGAGTACGATGGTCCGGCACCGTCCCGCACAGTCTGAGGTTCCTCAGGATAAGAGGAATACGATGGTCCGGCACCGTCCCGCACATTCTGAGGTTCCTCAGGATAAGAGGAATACGATGGTCCGGCACCGTCCCGCACATTCTGAGGTTCCTCAGGATAAGAGGAATACGATGGTCCATCTACACTGTGTGGTGCCGGATGGACATTTGAGGTAGTCGGGTTTTCTCCTGGACTATACTGTGTGATGTCCTCATCTTCTACTTTACAGTCTGGAGACAAAGTGAGACAATCCTCTGGGGTTTTCCTCATCTCCCGTCCATCTACTAAAATAGAAATACAAAGATTATTACTAGACATGACCTGATTGGTTCCCCTAAACCAGGACTCCGCCCACATCCGGCAGCTTTGTCTCTGAGGATCTTACAATTCCCCTCAAGGTAACTAGTAAATGGCTCCTCTGATCTCCTACCAGATCATTTCTTTATTCATGGACCTTAGTCAGAGAGTGAGGAAACAACGAGAACTGCCTTTTATAGGAGTGACAGTGATGAGGGGATTATAGAATGAGTGTCCCCTCCCTCTATATCACTCATTGCCATCTTCCCAACACAAGAAGTCCTGCACTTCCTTATTTAGCCTATGATTCAGTCATATATGACAGCGGGGCTGAGCCCCACCAGAGGTCAGAGAGTGAGGATGGGGGAGAACAACCAAGATGAAGACTGGACTGATCCTGAAGACCTCCCTCATTGGGTTATTGACTCCTCCCCCTCATTATCACTTTCTTTTTAAAGTTCCAAAGCTTGAGGATGTTATCACATTATTATCACCATGTAAAAGTCTGTCCTCCAATCACATCATCAGATATAAAATCAAACCACTATGAAATCAGTAAATAGGAAACTGCTCATATAATACCCAGATATGAGGTATAACAGAACTGCTCTGATATTGGTCAATGAACAAAAACAGAACAGAAATGTGAGAGAGGGACTCACCTGAAGTTCTGCTTTCCTTGGAGCTCCGCCTGTTTCTAAAAGCCCCAGCCCCCTGACTCTATCGGCAAGCTGTATTGGCTGAGAGAAGCAGGCTCCAATCAATCCTTTCCCTTTCCTATGCAGTTCCACACATTGCACTCATTCACATTATCTCTTTGGTGCCCTCTGCTGGCCTTTTCTAAATCGGCAAACACAATTCCATCCCCAGCCTATAATAATAGTACATTTACCACTTGCCGACTAGTCGCTGTTAGCGTTTTCAGCTCGTTCCAACAAATCGCCATACTGGTATGTCGGCTCCTTTTAAGAACCATACCAGGCGCTGGTGCGTGCCCGCTGCACTGCAGGGGACCCGATGCGTGTGGCAGGCAGCCGCGAGGGCCGCCATCCATCCGCGATCGCGGGCATGAGAGCAAGAACAGGATCTGTGTGTGTAAACAGATCCCCGTTCTGACAGGAGAGGAGAGACAGATCTGCTGTTCCTGGCAATCAGGGGCTGAAGGGGTTAAAGTTCAAACATTTCTTTTTCTTCTTAATACTCCATGTTGGTAATATATTCGGGTCATATGTGCAATGGCATTACAGCCGATAGACTTTACAGTTTATTTCTTTTTATTAGATTTTACATTTGCACTTCTGTTTGTCAAAAAGCAATATTTTTGTTTTATTTCTAAAGACGTTCCATATCACAAGGGCTAAATGTGTGTCTGTAGTGCGTGTTCAATCCTTCATACCAGAAATAAGAAGATCTGATTGGATTTTTACTCCAGGAGTATATCATGGGTTTGGCAATTCTAGAGAAAGGTGTAAATAATGATTGTGAACGGAGCGAGGGAGCGGCGAGGAGACAGGACACTGTGCATGTCTACCGATGTGTGTGACAGATATTTCTATGGAATAAAGTCAGAGATCTTATAGATCTATACTATGTGGAGAGTTCTTCTTGTCTTGGGTCTGAGACTATACAGACCTATCCCTCCACCCGGCACTGCCAGCAAACATCACAACTAGTAACCCCGGGAGAATTCCTCTGTCAGAGATCTCGCTAGATCCGGGGATGGGGCAGAAGACCTAAGACACATACCCCAGATGACTAAGACAAGCAACACCTATGGGGGGAAAAATGAACATTTTGCTGCCAGCTGAACCCCAGAATGTCCATAAATCCATCCTAGATACATGAACTGTGTCTGCAGCACAGAGAAGGAAGATTATCCCAGAGAAATACAGGAATACGGGGAACACAGCTCAGGAAAGTGACCAGGGGATTACAGGCTGATATCACCCAGTCCCCGCCCTACTCTGGACCAATCAGTGAGCAGTATGGGTGGAGGAATGGATTTAGTGTTAATGACCCACCTGTGCTGATCTCTGTAGGAGTGTCCTCCTCTATAAATGTCCCCGTTATTCCATCCTCCTCCATAGACTGCTGATCATCCCTCACATACGTCTCTTCTTCTTCTGATTTCACCTCAAATTCTATATCGATTGGATCTCCACTCTAAACCAAGAGAATGAGAGAGAATATCATCTGTAAGATATAAGCTTTATTATTGTGACATCACATCTATAAAAATCCACACATCCCCCCACAAGTCCATGTCTAGATGTTCCGTCCCACCAACCTTTAAATAAGGAGGGATGGTGTGACCTTCCTGTGTGGAATCCCGGGAATACAGAGGACGGGGACATCTCTCTGGGGGGTCTCTGTAGCTGGATGACTCCACCATGGTGTCCTGGTACAGATCTTTGTGTCCTTTTGGAAACTCTGACTCCTCCATCACCCCATCCTCATCATCCTCCTCCTCTTTTATCTCTTCTTTAATATTGACCAGTGTGGAATCCTGAGGACGGGGACATCTCTCTGGTGGGTTCCCATTACTGGATCCATCTGTAGGAAACACACACACTGACTGAATACATTGTTTCTATGTGTTTATCAGATGATGGGGGATCTAGGTGGAGCCTCCGTACTGCTCTCTCCTTTACAATAAAGTCTCCTCTTACCCGGTGATGTGAGGGGCGGCTGATTGTCCATCATGACGTCCTTGTAGAGATCCTTGTGTCCTTCTAAATACTCCCACTCCTCCATGGAGAAATAGACAGTGACATCCTGACACCTTATAGGAACCTGACACACACAATGATACAGTCACCATCCAGACACACCCCTTGTCTGTTACTGGATAATGTCCCAGAATCCTCCTCACCTCTCCTGTCAGCAGCTCCATCATCTTCTTGGTGACTTCTAGAATCTTCTCCATGTTGTGTCTCTCGGGATTTAGGGAGTCACATGGAGGCACTGTGATGGTCATGTGATCACCTGACTTCACAAGTGGAAATCTCTGTATTGGAGAACCAATAGGAATATCATGTTAGATTCCCAGAATCCTCCTCACCTCTCCGGTCAGGTCTGTATTATTAATAGAGATAAGAGTGATGTCATGTGACCTCCCAGAATCCTCCTCCCCTCTCCGGTCAGGTCTGTTTTATTAATAGAGATAAGAGTGATGTCATGTGACCTCCCAGAATCCTCCTCACCTCTCCGGTCAGGTCTGTGTATTATTAATAGAGATAAGAGAGATGTCATGTGACCTCCCAGAATCCTCCTCACCTCTCCCGTCAGGTCTGTATTATTAAAAGAGATAAGAGTGATGTCATGTGACCTCCCAGAATCCTCCTCACCTCTCCGGTCAGGTCTGTGTATTATTAATAGAGATAAGAGTGACGTCATGTGACCTCCCAGAATCCTCCTCACCTCTCCGGTCAGGTCTGTGTATTATTAATAGAGATAAGAGTGATGTCATGTGACCTCCCAGAATCCTCCTCACCTCTCCGGTCAGGTCTGTATTATTAATAGAGATAAGAGTGATGTCATGTGACCTCCCAGAATCCTCCTCACCTCTCCGGTCAGGTCTGTATTATTAATAGAGATAAGAGTGATGTCATGTGACCTCCCAGAATCCTCCTCACCTCTCCGGTCAGGTCTGTGTATTATTAATAGAGATAAGAGAGATGTCATGTGACCTCCCAGAATCCTCCTCACCTCTCCCGTCAGGTCTGTATTATTAAAAGAGATAAGAGTGATGTCATGTGACCTCCCAGAATCCTCCTCACCTCTCCGGTCAGGTCTGTGTATTATTAATAGAGATAAGAGTGACGTCATGTGACCTCCCAGAATCCTCCTCACCTCTCCGGTCAGGTCTGTGTATTATTAATAGAGATAAGAGTGATGTCATGTGACCTCCCAGAATCCTCCTCACCTCTCCGGTCAGCAGGTAGATGATCTCCAGGGTGAGGTTTAGTATCTTCTCAGTCATCTGACTCCGGTCCTCCTCCATCCTCATTGGTGGTGTCATTTGATCTATACAGGTCTCCTTGTAGACGGATATCTTTGGGAAATGAAAGTGAGAATTATTTGGATGGTATTGGTGACACAATAACAGGATGTGTGTGTGTGGGGGGGAGGGGATGGGTAATTGAAGAACTACTACGCCCATGGGAACTCATTTAGTCTGGCCTATTTAGTGCTTTCTACATTTTCGTGGGCCTTGTGCATTATCAGGATTTCCCTTTTCTCTGTTGGGCTTGGTTGGTTTCTGAACTGGATTTGATTAGTATTAGATCTTCAGACAAGGAATGATAAATACGATCCTTCCTGTGACTTGTTTGCTCTGAGGCAGTGCTGTGAGGTCATTGGAGGGTCATCATGGTGTCCAGGAAGGGGAACTTGGTGACTTTTGGTCGGAGTTGCCGGCTAATCGACATAATTGCCAGAACTCCGGCGTAAGGCTCCAATCTCCGGCAGCCTGCTGACTGACAGGAG
Source organism: Rana temporaria (assembly GCF_905171775.1). Classification (NCBI taxonomy): domain Eukaryota; kingdom Metazoa; phylum Chordata; class Amphibia; order Anura; family Ranidae; genus Rana; species Rana temporaria. Next base: position 26,257 of record NW_024404439.1, read on the forward strand.
TGATGTCACTCTCTGCAGTAAGAGAAGGGATTGGATTGGATAGCAGGAGGATGCTGCTGGTCAGTTGAGAGCTGAGGTGGAGGAGTCGGTTATCTTCCCTCCAATTGGTAGAAGAAGGGCAGTGGGGGTGAGGGGTTTGTTCTCTTAGTTGCCATGTATACTGTAGTATCCAGGACATTGTACAGGGTGGTGGTGGGTTCCTGGGGCTCTGAATTCCAGCACCAAGCACTGCCAGACCCTGTGTCATGGGAAGGTATTGGACTGTCTCCCTGTATGCAAAGCACTGACCACCCGTCTGCACAAACAGACCTCTTTTAGGTATGAGTGCCCACCAAGGGGTGAAGGACTGCCTTTCTTCATTGCACTTGGTATCTTGAAAAACATTTTTTGACCAGTGAGATGGTAAGGTCGCCTCCATTTCCTGGCAGGAGTTCTGTAAGGAGGTTCTGAAAAGTAAGTGCAGGTGGTAGGACCATCATAGACCAAGAGCTCCCCTTCCTACCTTAGAGTCCCCCTGATCCCTACAACTGCCTCTTCCCTCCGAGCCCTGCTTCCCACCAACCCTATCAAGCTCCCCTGCCTCCTCAGGGGCCCCAAAGTCCTCTAGCCTCACTACCCCCGGAGATGTTCCTCAGCTCCTCTACTTCCCTCAGAACCCTCAGGATTTTCCTCCCTCAGGCACCAATGATGGATCATATTCTTCATGGCAGGCTGGGGAATGTTTTCTTCCTCCTGACCAGCAATGTAAGGGGCTCTATGCTCCATACTCCAGACCCCTGAACTCCATCATTGTGTTGGTTGCATAGTGTAAAGATTGCCCATTGGCTGCCTGTGTAGTGTAATAATTGCCCTTTGTAGGCCATGTATGGTCAGGATGGTCATTGTCTTGTCTCTTTATTGTCAGTGCTGTTTATTTAGAGGAACACATTACTAGAATTTATCTCCAGAATGAAGAGAATGCTCCGACCCTGTAAGTGGGGAAATGTTCTGCTCCTGAAGGGGTTAATCTAGATTGATGCAATACGTGAGGAGATCTCCACTGTGCATACATCTTCCCCACTCAACATACCCTTTCTAACAATCAACACTCTCCTCTTTTCAACCGGCTACTACTAAAGAGGTTGCAAAACTTCTCAGATGCCCTGTTCCCTCGCAAATACTACGGTCACCCTCTTATTCGATCCTCCCTCACTCACAACTTTAATCTCTCCCTCTCTAGTGGCACCTTCCCCTCCCCTCTAAAGCATGCGCAGATCACTCCCATACTTAAAAAGCCCTCACTGGACCCCACCAACCCCAACGACTTAAGAGCCATCTCACTGCTCCCGTTTACCGTCTAGAAAACTTGGTCTACAACCGTCTTGGCTCCTACCTCATTGAAAATAACCTTCTTGGCCCCTTACAGTCTGGCTTTTGCTCGCAGCACTCCACAGAAACTGTCCTACTAAATCTCACTAATGATTTACTGCTAAAGCCAATGGCCACTACTCCATACTCCTAATACTTGACCTCTCCCCAGCCTTTGATACTGCTGACCATGCGCTCCGTCTCAATAAACTCCATTCCCTTGGCCTCCAGGACTCTGCTCTATCCTCATTCTCCTCTTACCTATCACAGCTCTCCTTCAGTGTTACCTACAACTCTGTCTCCTCCTCTCCTCTTCCTCTAGGGGTCCCCAAGGCTCTGTACTTGGACCCCTTCTCTTCTCAATCTACACCTCCTCCCTTGGTGACGTGATAACCTCCCATGGCTTCCAATACCATCTCTACACCGGAATATGATTAGACCTTTTTGTTTTTGCAATTAAACAAATTGATAGGGGGTGTACCATCGTCCTAGTATTGTGAAATAAGTTGAGGGGTCTCAAGGATTCCCCAATGAACCCTGGGACTCCAGTGAATAAATGTGGGCAGGGAGGACTATACCGGTACTTGATAATTAGCTTCAAAAGCCTGAGTAGTTCATGTTTAAGAAAATGTTTATTCACATATACACATTGAAGACAAAAATAAAATTACATCACATTAAAACATTACAAGTATACAAACTTGACCACAATCAGGTCACCGGTTGTGCAATCCCCATTTAACAGACGGGGTAAAATATCGGTGAGAGAGTTGAAATCATGAGACCAATAGTCTCGAGTCTCGACTAGTTTCGCTTTCGCTTCGTCAGGAGACGGTCTGGAGGCACAGAGGTCCCTTGTTCCCAGAGGGGGGGTCCCAGATGGACGGTAAGTCAGTGGGTCACACGTGCACCAAGACCAAGTCTAATGAAACAGACCTGTGTGCCCAAATGGGCATAGAATATTAAGGGGGTTGTGGGTCCCAGGACATAAGAGTCCTGTGAATCAGATCAATGCTCGCAGTAATGGCCAGGTAAACAAGCCAATGCAGAGGACTGGTAATAGTTCAGTTGCCAGTCTGTGGGGGTAACCAGAGAGCGAGCTTTTAGTTGTGAAGGTGTGCATATGTCCTGGGACCTGGCTCCTGTGCACTGGATGACGCTCCACTTCCTTAAAGTAAACCTCTCTAAAACCGAGCTGATAATATCCCCCCCTCCCCCTCCCGTGACTTTTCTATCACGGTCACTAATACAACCATCAATCCCATCTCTTATGCCAGGGTACCTGGTGTAATCCTAGACTCTGACCTGTCCTATCAGCCCCAAAGCCAATCATTGTCAAAAGTTTGTAGACTTCATCTCCGTAAACATCTCTAAAATTCATCCCTTTTTACCGAATGAAACCACCAAGATCCTCATTCTCTCCCTCGTTATCTCTCGTCTTGTCTATTGTAACTCCCTCCTCATTGGCCAACCTCTCCATAGGCTCCTCCCTTCCCCTCCATCATGAATGCTGCTGCCAAACACTACCTTACCTACCACTCAGTGTCTGCCACCCCTCTCCACCAATCCCTCCACTGGCTTCCCATCGCCCAACGTATTATTTTCAAAATACAACATACAAAGCCATTCATAACTCTGCCCCGAGCTACATCACCAATCTTGTCTCCAAATATCACCCAAACCGTCCTCTCAAGATCTCCTGCTCTCTACCTCCCTTGTCTTCACCAAAGCCTCTCCCATCCTATGGATCTCCCTACCCCAATCTGTCCAGCTATCTCCTACTCTGGCTGCCTTCAGGTGAGCCCTAAAAGCTCATCTCTTCAGGGAAGCCGATCACGCCTCCAACTAATCTTTTACCACTTCCATCAACTCATCCCCCACAGTTACGACCTTTTGTACCACCTGCCCCACCCTAGTAGATTGTAAGCTCTTCTGAGCAGAGCTCTCTTAACCCTCTTTTATTGTATTCTAACTGTATTGTCTCGCTTTCATATTGGCGCTATATAAATCCTGTATAATCTAGGTTTCCACACTATATATGTGTGTATCATCATCTGCTAGAGATAAAAGACGTCACAGTGACTATGGAGGAAGAGGACGGACATGACGGGGTTACTGGGTGTAAATAGAAAATAAGATCTTATTACCTCCTCTGCTGCGTCTTCCAGCAACGTCTCCTCACTACTTCCTCCCGACTCACCTCTCACCCGAAACTTCCTGTCTGTACCTGACATCACTTCCTGTCTTCCATATTGACTTCCTGTCTGCCATCTTGTGGAGATCAGAGGAACTGCAGAAACATCTCATAGTGTGAACACGTCCTTGTGCTGTGTGTATGTACTGTATATCCTTATAGATGGGTCATCTCCACTCCCACCAAGGGGGCTATATACTATTAGCCGGATTCAAAAAGACTTACGCCGACGTATCTACTGATACACAGCGTAAGTCCACGGATGTGCCGTTGTATCTATGCGCCTTATCAGGGTTTTTTTTCAGGGGAAACTGAGTTCCACCACCTCTGGCTCAGACCCTTTAGTGCCTGCTCACCACAAGTCTGGTTTCTGTGTTTACAAGTGACAGCTCTGCACTGTCTGTAACCCCCTGAACTCTGCATTCTGTATGTAATGCAATCCTGGTATTTAATACCCCCTTTAAGACCCTTCTACTGTTTGTGAAATCTGAACGGGTCGTATTTAAGTTCCTGCACCTATTTTCTGAGAAAAAAAGCTCTGCGCCTTATTCAGCAAACAAGATACGCCTGAATTTTGGTTTCCTACGACCGACGTAAGTCTCCTACGCCGTCGTATCTTGGGTGCATATTTACGCTGGCCGCTAGGGGCGCTTCCATTGATTTACGCGTTGAATATGTAAATGAGCGAGATACGCCAATTCACAAACGTACTAATGCCCGTCGCTGTAATCTACGCTGTTTACGTAAGGCGTACGTCCGGCGTAAAGATAAACCACCAAAAAGGAGGCGCATCCCATGCAAAGGTATGGACGTCGGAACAACCGTCGTATTTTACGTCGTTTACGTAAGTCGTACGTGAATGGGGCTGGGCGTAGGTTACGTTCACGTCGAAGGCATTGAGCCGTCGTATCTTAGGGAGTATATGCAACGTGATTCTGAGCATGCGCCGTTCATTCGGCCATTCATTTACATGGGGTCACGGTTAATTTAAATGTATCACGCCCACTACCTTCCTACTTTGAATTAGGCGGGCTTACGCCGGCCATTTTACGATACGCTGGCGTAACGTAGGGAGCGAGTGCTTTGTGAATACTGCTCTTGCCTCTCAGAGTTACATCGGCGTAGCGCATATGAGATGCGCTACGCCGGCACAAAGATGCGCTCAGCTACCTGAATCTGGCCCTATATATATAAATATATATGTGTGCAGCACTACCCCCGAAGGAGCTGCTGGTTTAGATTTTGGGTTATGCACGTTACCTCTAAGTTCGTTGTCCAGGGAAGAAAGTCTGTAGGAATTGCAATGTCCACACAAGATGTAAAACCTTCAACTGTTAGGTTTTATTTTTTGCTGCATAAAACTTGTGAAGGAAGTAGAGAGTATAGAGAGAAGGGGAAGGTTCAGGTACGCGGTACAGAATGCACAAAAAGTATCTAAAGTTCCAATATTCACCACTCACTCCTGAGTGGGTGTTGCTCACCCGGATAGACCCCTCTCACCCGGATAGACCCCTCTCACCCGGATAGACCCCTCTCACCCGGATAGACCCCTCTCACCCAGATAGACCCCTCTCACCCAGATAGACCCCTCTCACCCAGATAGACCCCTCTCACCCAGATAGACCCTTCTCATCCGGATAGACCCCTCTCACCCGGATAGACCCCTCTCACATGACCTAGCAGCCAGAGTGACGCACGGAGAGTATGGAAACAGTCTCTGCTACAGACCGTCTGAGAACAAACGATAGATAGCCAGGAATCCTCTGCCACAGGATTTGAGTCCCGAACTTCCTGCCTTACAGCAAAAGAGCCTTTAAGCCGATCCGGCGGACTGTAAGACAATTTGAGTAGTGGATCCCTTTTCTTTTAACAAGGTCACCAGGCCTATCCCGAGACATCAGCTTGCCTTGCTTGGTCTCCTCCAGGGCAGGTCCTCCCCCGGTTTCCTTTGTTAAGAAGCTTCCCCCACTTGGATGGACAGCTTGAGATTCCTTCTACAACCATAGGCCCCAGCCAGCATAGCTGGGCCTACCTGATAGGAATACAGCCTCGGACCAACGTGGTCCCAGGGCTGAAATCACACACGCACCTCGCGCCAGAACATCTGATGGGACGGTTCGCGAACTTACGCAAATGACCGCGAACCGCAAGATCGCGGCGGGCACCATTGACTTTAATGGCAGGCGAATATTAAAAACCTGCAGGTCATATTTGCAGCCACAAAAAACTTACTAGCTGTGCACAAATAGTCCCACAACATGGACACTGACCTACCAGAAGTATTAGGTGACAAACCGGATACATAAGTAAGTGTCGGCCATTACAGGCCCCAAAAATTAGCCGACAGGCGTTCACCTGACAGCAAACAACTTTGTATTCTGTGGCTGGTGGTACATTAGGCATTCATCGGATACAGAAGTAAGTGTCGGCCATTACAGGCCCCAAAAATCAGCCCACAGGTGTTCACCTGAATTTGAATGAAACATGGTCTACTGGTCACATGTGTTGAATTCCTCCGAGATCCATGCCTCATTCATATTTATAAATGTGAGGTAGTCAACACTGTTGTGAGCAAGGCGAGTGCGCTTATCGGTCATGACCCCCCCTGCTGTGCTGAACGTCCTTTCAGACAGGACACTGGACGAGGGGCAAGCCAACAGTTCCATTGCAAATTGTTCAAGCTCTGGCCAGAGGTCAAGCCTGCCCACCCAGTAGTCCAGGGGTTCATCACTTCTCAGTATATCCACATCGGCCGTTAACCCGATGTAGTCGGACACCTGTTGGTCTAGGCGTTCCCTGATGCTGGATCCGGAGGACAGCTGTCGATGGGTCGGCTGAAAGAATGATCTCATATCATTAGTGACCAAGACATCTTCAAACTGCCCTCTTCTTGCAGGCGCTGTTGGATTGGTACCCGAAACTGTTTCTCTGTGAGTGGAAATTCCTCTGCCAGCGGATGCAAAAGCAGAATGCAGCATTTCTCGAAGCAAGGCCTGGAAGTGCTGCATTCTGATAGCCCTCTGTGATGGTGGTAACATTTCCGCAATGTTTTGTTTGTACCGGGGGTCTAAGTACGTTGCCTCCCAGTACTGGTCCTTTATGCTTTTTATACGGGGGTCCCTCTTAAAACACTGGAGCATGAAGGCCCCCCATTTGCACTAAACTGGAAGCGCTGTACCGGCCTGGCTCCTGCTCATCATCCAGGATAATGTCGTCCTCGTTCTCCCCCCCCCCCCCATCCACGGCAACACCAGGGATCCCAGAAAGGTTTAAAGCATGCTCTTCTTGCTCCTCCTCCTCTGCCCCGGAACCATCCTCCTCTGGCTCCTCTTCAGACTCCCGTTGTTGACTTGTCTCAGGTGGAGTAGCCCCCCCTGGGAATTCATCCAGCATTGCGACTTCCTCATCTTCCTGCTCCTCGATGGCTTGATCAATGACACAACGCAATGCACGCTCCAGAAAGAAGGGGAAAAGTACGATGTCACTGATGGCGCCCTGGCTGCGACTGACCAGTTTGGTGATCTCATCAAATGGCCGCAGAAGTCTGCATGAGCCGCGCATGAGCAGCCACTGGTGTGGTGCAAAAAAAACAAGCTCCCAGGACCTGTCCTGCTGCAGAGTTCATACAGGTAGTCGTTAACTGCACGTTTCTGCTGGAGCAGCCTATCAAGCATATACAATGTTGAGTTCCATCGCATCGGGCAGTCACAAATAAGACATGTGACGGGCAGGTTGTGTCGCCGCTGAATGTCAGCAAGGCGAGCCATGGCCGTGTAAGATCTTCTGAGATGGGCAGAGATTTTCCTGGCCTGCCGCAAGACGTCCTGGAGCCCAGGGTATTTGGCAACGAATCGCTGCACGACCAAGTTCAGGACGTGTGCAATGCATGGCACGTGTGTAATTTTGCCCTGTTTCAGCGCGCTCAGCAGATTGGCACCGTTGTCGCACACCACTTTACCAACTGTCAAATTGAGCGGTGTTAGCCACTGATCTGCCTGTGAACGCAAAGCTGAAAGGAGTGCAGGACCAGTGTGGCTCTTGTCTTCCAGGCACAACAGACGCAGCACAGCATGGCAACATCTCACTTGGCATGTCGAATAGGTTCTGGGTTACATGCTTGACGGCCGTCAGAAGGTTCACCCAGTGGGCAGTGAAAGTTATATACCTTCCCTGCCCGTGTTTGCTAGACCACGTGTCTGTGGTCAGATGTATCATGGCACCGACACTGTGTGCCTGAGATACATTCACTTGCCGCTGAACATGGCCATATAGCTCTGGGATGCCCTTCTGTGAAAAAAATGTCCTTCCTGTGACCTTCCATTGTGGTGTTCCAATGGCCACAAATTTTCGAAAGGCCTCCGAGTCCACCAGTTTATATGGCAGTAGTTGGCGGGCTATCAGTTCCGACAAGCCAGCGGTCAACCGTTGGGCAAGAGGGTTATCCGTGTCATCTTTTTTTTACGATCGAACATTTGGGCCATGGAAGCCTGCCTTTTTGCAGAAAAACGTAAGGAAGGCATGATGGAAGGTGGAGTGGAGGACAATTGTAAGCATAGAGGGGAAAGAGAAGGAGAAGAGGCTGGACGGTGAGAGCCTGGAGTGTGGCTTTGTGGGTTCTGATGGCGTTGCTCCCACTGGGCTCGGTGATGGGAGGCCAGGTGCCTTCTTAAGGCGGTCGTCCCTAGGTGAGTGAAGACCAGAGGAAAGACTGAACAGCCGCACTTCCACGAAATTCTGACGCGTTTTGCACTGGGGTATCAGCGCTTAGTCATCAGCTATGACTAAGCCCTGATACCCCAGTGCGAAACGCATCAGATATCCACCCCACTGTCTGTTGTGATTTGTAGTGCTGTTTCCATTTTTTACCATTAAAAGCAACTTTTTAAGAATTTCATGGAAGTGCAGCTGTCCAGTCTTTCCTCCGGTCTTCGCTTTGTGCATTGCCAGCACCCACGTTTCTGAGAGGACACTGATTGCTGAGTGCACTCACCTAGAGCGGCAGTTTCCCTTTTCTGTCCCTAGGTGAGTGTTGGGCTTACCGCGACTTATGCGTTGACTGCAAAGGCTGCAGATGGCAACACTATTGTCTGCAGCGGACACGTTAAAAAAAGCCCACACTGCGGAGCCATGGGCCGGCGTCCTGGGAGCGCCAGATGTGACCGTACATGGTTGATGGCTCGCTCCTGATACATTAGGAGTCTGGTTTGTCCCTCCTGTGCAATGTAAGTTCGGCCTGCTTCTCCTTCCTATCTGCTGGTCCATCTCTCCCTCTGAACTCCCCTCCTCTTCCTCTCTTGTGGGCACCCACGTGACGTCTGTAGACACGTCATCATCGACGTCACCTTCCCCATCACTAACAATAGAGATCTCGGAGTAGGCAGCAACAGCGGGCACCAACCTCCTTGGGCTGATCTGAGTACTGTCGTCAGACTGCTGAGTGCCGGCTGTTGCTACCTCCTCTTCCTGATCCAATGCCAAGAAAGTCTGCGCATTGGAAATGTCTTCTGATGGATCGGAAAATAATTCCTGTGACTCAAGCGGAGGGTATATGGTGGTGGTGGTGGCGAGCCACTCAACCAAGTCTGGTGCGTCCTTTGACGTAATCGAATGAACATTGTGCCACTTCCCACTTTGGCTCCGGCCTGGTGCTCCTGCCCTACCACCCCTGCGGAAGGCCCTGCCTCCTCCTCTGCCTGTCATTTTATAAATGACCCTATGACAAAAGTCTCTAGAGAAGCGCAGTATATGTGGAAGAAGGTATATAACACCCTGCTTCAATCTGTCATTTTGGGGGACCACTGGTTTATTTCACCAGTTATGAAACTTTATTTCAGGAAATGTTGTCACTGTGTGTAGCAGAGGAAACGCAGCGAAAGAGTCAAAAATCCAGCAGTAACCAAATACACCGCCAGTCACAATGCTGCACAATACAAATCCACTATAATATGCTTTCTATATTCAAAAGTATATTATAAGTGTATATTACACCTATATACTGCACAGCAAGTAGTACACCTATACCAGTGCTTGAAAGGACTTTTGTGGACCTTTTAGGTAATGATTTGTGTCACTTCAGTCTGTCCCTGCTGGAAACAGCAACCTGTCCCTACACTGACAAAAAGTATATGAATGTATTACACACCTATGTACTGCACAGCAAGTAGCACACCTATACCAGTGCTTGAAAGGACTTTTGTGGACCTTTTAGATCGCTATTTGATTGAATACAGCCTGTCCCTGCTCCGAACACCAACCTCTCCCTACACTGACAAAAAGCAGAATGTAAGATGGCCGCCAGATCAGGTCTATTTATAAGGTAGGGGGTATGTCCATGTGCTCAAATGTCTCAATTGGCTGTCCTGCACCACCTGATGGATGTGTCATGGGTCAAAGTTATTCGCCATGTAAAATGGCGGACCGCTGCGAATATTGCCAGATGTCCACCTGTTTGGCTGACCGCGAATGAGCAAAGTTTGCCGCAAAATTACCGCCGGGCGAACCGCCAGGCCATCTCTACCAGGGAGAAGGGCCAGTCCAGGCATCTCCCCAGCGGCGGGTATGTTCTATGACAGAGGCAGAGGTTGGCTGGGTGAGTAATGCTCTGTTTGGAACAATATGTTTGGGTTACTGTGTGGGTACAGGCATTAGAGGACTGGAACTATGGACTGACTTCAGAGTCAACCCGTCTGGGGTCTCCTCCTGTGTTAAGCCCTGTACACACGATCGGATATCTGATGGAATCTAATCCAATGGATTTTTTAGGCGGATATCCGATGAAGCTGACTTTCATCAGTCTTGCCTACACACCATCGGTCAAAAATCCGACCGTGTCCAAATGCGGTGACGTAAAACACTACGACGTGCTGAGAAAAATGAAGTTCAATGCTTCCGAGCATGCGTCGACTTGATTCTGAGCATGCGTGGATTTTTGACCGATGGACTTCCACACAGATGATTGTTTTTTTTTCTATAGTATTTTATCCATAGGAAAAATGTAAAACATGTTCTATTTTTTTTCACCGATGGAAAACAAACCGATGGGGTCCACATACGATTGGTTTGACCGATGAAAACAGTCCATCGGTCTGTGTACAGGGCTTTAGTCTTCTGCCGAAAGGGGAGAGATGTGATGGGAGGGCCGGTGGAACCCAGAATCCCTTGGAAAATATGGGATACTCTTGTTTGAGCTCCCCGTGCACCTCTTATGTCTAAGTTACCCTGTGCCAGGATGGGTGACTGAGAAAATATGTCTTGGATTACTTAAAATGGGACAGTAATATTTCTCCACAATATCTGCCAGGATAGATGTAAAGACTATTCTTAGTTGTTAATTCTGAACAACATGCTAATTGAAAGAGCTGATTACATTGGCCTCTGTACAATGTAGGAGACGAGCCGACACCTACTGGAAGCTCCTGCTATTGTGTGAAGATGTCCTTGTACTTATGATAATGTGTATTGTATAGCCGGTGAGCGAGGAGATGTGACGTCTACCCTAAAAGGTCATATCTGAGTCACCTCGTCTGTCTAAAGGATTAGTTCATTAGCTCATGTTAATTTATGTTCTGGTTACCTCCTCTTTAACTGTGTATAAGACTTGATTTTGTTTCTAATAATCACATGTTCAGCAGACAAACAAGTCTCGTCTCGTTGTGTGCTTGTGAGCAGCTGGAATATCTGATATCTATATCCAGACTGAGAGGAAGCGGTATATGACGGAAGTACTCAGCGGAGTGTGGGGGATGTTCCGTTACAGTGGGCACAGTGAGCAGAGGCTGCAATGGTGGGCACAGTGAGCAGAGGCTGCAATGGTGGGCACAGGTGAGGTGAGGTTACAATGGTGGGCACAGTGAGCAGAGGCTACAATGGTGGGCATAGGTGAGGCTGCAATGGTTGGCACAGGTGAGGCTGCAATGGTGGGCATAGGTGAAGTGAGGCTGCAATGGTGGGCATAGGTGAGGTGAGGCTGCATTGATGGGCACTGGTGAGGCTGCACTAATAAAGTTGTTATTAATATTTATTTTTTTAATTTAAATCTACATAACACATTTAAGTATCATTTCATGAGATAATTTATGAGGGCGTGTTTAGAGGTGGAATTTTGAGTGGCAGTGCCAGCAAGGCTCAAAGGATGCTCTAGGGCAGGGGTGTCCAAACTTTTTTCAAAGAGGGCCAGATTTGATGAAGTGAACATGCGTCAGGGCCGACCATTTTTTGAACCATTAAAATGAAATGAAAATGAAATATATAAAAACCTAGCAGTGTGTACTGGGCTATAGGATGTACTGCAAGACTGTCAGAGTTGAGAAGGTCAGTTACTGGCCTCTCAGTGCCTGTCCATAAGATCTCGTTAACCTGAAAAACGTGTCTAAAAGTTGTCACTGCAAACAGTTTTTTGGATTGAGAGTGTAGACACGTTACAAAAAAAAAAAAAAAAGACGACCTCGGGATAGCTTGCAAGTCGATGTGCCCGGGCCTGCTAGGACACTGACAGCGTGCAGCACCACCAATCACAGGCACTAAGAGCTCTGCAGCTGTGGATGGGAAATTACTTAGGGCCAGATTCTCAAAGGCGTTACGACGGCGCTAATGGTGTTGCGCCGTCGTAACACCTCATCTGGCCCCGGGTATCTATGCAACTGATTCTCAGAATCAGTTGCGCATAGGTACCCATTAGATCTGACAAGCGTAAGGCTGTTACGCTGTCAGATCTTAAAAGTAATTTTTTTTCCCGCCGCTAGGTGTCGCATCGTCGCTTTTCCCCGTCGTCTATGCAAATTAGGTAAGTACGGCGATTCCCGAACATACGCGAGGTCGACGCAGCGAATTAACGTCGTTTGCGTAGCGTACCCGACGCGTAAGGTTGCCCCTGCTAATTAGCAGGCGCAACCAATGTTAACGATGGCCGTCGTTCCCGCGTCGAATTCAATAAAAATTACGTCGTTTGCGTAAGACGTCCGTGAATGGCGCTGGACGCTATTTACGTATACATCTAGGCAAATGACGTCGGGGCGACATCATTTAGCGCAATGCACGTCGGGTAATTTACCCGACGGAGCATGCGCAGTACGCTCGGCGCGGGAGCGCGCCTAATTTAAATGGTGCCCTCCCCATTTGAATTGGGCGGGCTTGCGACGAGCAATCTAACGCTACACCGCCGCAAGTTTACAGGTAAGTGTTCTGAGAATCAGGATGTAAACCTGTAGACCTGCGGCGGTGTAACGTAGATCTCATATATTACGCTGCCCAGGAGCAGCGCGAATGTATGAGAATCTGGCCCCAAGTGCCTATTATTGCCGCTCCGTGCTATCCGCTACCCAATGGCCTTTGGAATACGCCCCAGCAACACGCCCCAGCTCATCTCTACAGTTAGAGGTGCTTGGGGATAAGAGAATATATATTTATTTGAAAAAAACACGCTCATCCTTACCCTGTGCGGAGCTTGGGGGCCACAAGAGTGAATGAAGCCAATTGCAAGTGGGGGCCTTATAAAACCGGACCGCGGGCCGCAACTGACCCACGGGCCGGACTTTGTACATGCCTGATCTAGGGTGAATTCTTTAACTCCTTCCCACCCGGCCTATAGCAGAATGACGGCCAGACGGGGTTCCATTATCCTGATTGGATGTCACATGACATCCAGAAGAATAAGCCGCTCGGGCGCAGGGCGATTGTTGGTGTTGTGTGTCGTTCTGACAAACCGCATCTCCAGTCTCGGTAAAGAGCCTAATGCCCTGTACACACGATCGGAAATTCCGACAAGAAAACCGTGGATTTTTTTACGACGGAATGTTGGCTCAAACTTGTGTTGCATACACACGGTCACACAAATCTTGTCGGAAATTCCAAACGTCAAGAACGCGGTGACGTACAATACGTACGATGAGCCGAGATCAATGAAGTTCAATAAGCGGTTCGGCTCTTTTGTTTGACTCTGAGCATGCGTGTTTTTTGAGCGTCGGAATTGCATACAGACGATCGGAATTTCCGACAAGAACTTTTTCCGTCTGAAAAATTGAGAACCTGCTCTCAATCTTTTGTTGGCGGAAATTCCGACAGCAAATGTCCGATGGAGCATAAACACGGTCAGAATTTCCGACCAAAAGCTCACATCGAAGATTTTCTGTCGGAATTTCCGATCGTGTGTATGCAGCATAAGACGTTGGCTCCTTACCATGTGATCAGCTGTGTCCAATCAAAGCTAATCACATCGTAACCAGAAAGTGCCGGTTATCGACTTTCCTTTATTCATGCTGACAAGGTGTGAGTAGAGGAGAGCCAATCAGTGTCTCTCCTGACAGGGGGGATCTGCACTGATATTCAGCATTGATTATCAGTACAGGCCCATCGCCAGTGATGATCGCCAGTGACCACCAGGCATGCCTATCAGTGCCCATCAGGGATGCCAGTCAGTGCCCATCAGGGATGCCAGTCAGTGCCCACCAGGGATGACAGTCAGTGCCCACCAGTGAAATAGAAAACTTACTTATTTACAGCATTTTTTTATTCTTTTTATTAAGCTTATAAAGATTATATTACATCAACAAAGCCTATCGGGAATACCCAGGCTAGAAATAAATACAAAAACACACACACACAATTATAACCTAATAACACAAGGTATATTTACAATTTTTTTTAACAGAAACAAAGAAAAACTTTATTTTTTTCAACATTTTCTGTCTTTTTTTATTTGTAGCACAACAAATAAAACCCCAGAGGTGATCAAATACCACCAAAAGAAAGCTCTATTTGGAGGGGAAAAGATAAAAAGATTATTTGGGTACAGTGTTGTATGACAAGTGTGAGAGAGCTGAAAATTGGCCTGGGCAGGAAGGGGGTAAAAGTGCCCGGTATTGAAGAGGTGTTGAATGTGGGCAAAAAAAATGCAAAACCGTCTCTGGTAGTGAAAGGGTTAAAGGATAAGTTCACCTTCGGGAAGATGTTACATGTTCCTGTTCCTGCAGCGGCTCAGCGATCCGAGACATTTCCCACACTCACTAATACACCTCGAGGGTTGTGTGGGATCCCTGATGTACAGGAAGACAGGACTTCAGTGAGGAACATTTCCCTCCCCCGGCTTCTCCCCCGTGTGAGATCTCTGATGTGTGGAAAGATGGGACTTCCGTGCAAAACATTTCCCACACTCAGGACAGGAATACGGCTTCTCCCCCGTGTGAGATCTCTGATGTATGTAAAGATTGGACTTCCGTGAAAAACATTTCCCACACTCAGGACAGGAATACGGTTTCTCCCCCGTGTGAGATCTCTGATGTTTGTTAAGATCGGACTTATATGAAAAACATTTCCCACACTCAGGACAAGAATACGGCTTCTCTCCCGTGTGAGATCTCTGATGTATGTAAAGATTGGACTTCCGTGAAAAACATTTCCCGCACTCAGGACAGGAATACGGCTTCTCGCCTGTGTGAGATCTCTGATGTGAGGAAAGATGGGACTTCTGTGAAAAACATTTCCCGCACTCAGGACAGGAATACGGCTTCTCGCCTGTGTGAGATCTCTGATGTGAGGAAAGATGGAACTTCTCTGAAAAACATTTCCCGCACTCAGGACAGGAATACGGTTTCTCCCCCGTGTGAGATCTCTGATGTTTGTTAAGATCGGACTTTGTTGAACAACATTTCCCACACTCAGGACAGGAATACGGCTTCTCCCCCGTGTGAGATCTCTGATGTGTGGAAAGATCGGACTTATATGAAAAACATTTCCCACACTCAGGACAGGAATACGGCTTCTCGCCTGTGTGAGATCTCTGATGTGAGGAAAGATGGGACTTCTGTGAAAAACATTTCTTGCACTCAGGACAGGAATATGGCTTCTCCCCTGTGTGAGATCTCTGATGTGTGGAAAGATCGGATTGAAAACGGAAACATTTCCTGCACTCAGTACAGGAAAACCTCTTCTCTGTTGGAAGGACGGCACCGTCCCGCACAGTCTGAGGTTCCTCAGGATAAGAGGAATACGATGGTCCGGCACCGTCCCGCACAGTCTGAGGTTCCTCAGGATAAGAGGAATACGATGGTCCGGCACCGTCCCGCACAGTCTGAGGTTCCTCAGGATAAGAGGAATACGATGGTCCGGCACCGTCCCGCACAGTCTGAGGTTCCTCAGGATACGAGGAATACGATGGTCCGGCACCGTCCCGCACAGTCTGAGGTTCCTCAGGCTAAGAGGAATACGATGGTCCGGCACCGTCCCGCACAGTCTGAGGTTCCTCAGGATAAGAGGAATACGATGGTCCGGCACCGTCCCGCACAGTCTGAGGTTCCTCAGGATAAGAGGAATACGATGGTCCGGCACCGTCCCGCACAGTCTGAAGTTCCTCAGGATAAGAGGAATACGATGATCCGGCACCGTCCCGCACAGTCTGAGGTTCCTCAGGATAAGAGGAATACGATGATCCGGCACCGTCCCGCACAGTCTGAGGTTCCTCAGGATAAGAGGAATACGATGGTCCGGCACCGTCCCGTACAGTCTGAGGTTCCTCAGGATAAGAGGAATACGATAGTCCGGCACCATCCCGCACAGTCTGAGGTTCCTCAGGATAAGAGGAATACGATGGTCCGGCACCGTCCTGCACAGTCTGAGGTTCCTCAGGATAAGAGGAATACAATAGTCCGGCACTGTCCCGCACAGTCTGAGGTTCCTCAGGATAAGAGGAATACGATGGTCCGGCACCGTCCCGCACAGTCTGAGGTTCCTCAGGATAAGAGGAATACGATGGTCCATCTACACTGTGTGGTGCCGGATGGACATTTGAGGTAGTCGGGTTTTCTCCTGGACTATACTGTGTGATGTCCTCATCTTCTACTTTACAGTCGGGAGACAAAGTGAGACAATCCTCTGAGGTTTTCCTCATCTCCTGTCCATCTACTAAAATAGAAATACAAAGATTATTATTACTAGACATAAGCTGATTGGTTCCCCTAACCCAGGACTCAGCCCACATCAGGCAGCTTTGTTTCTGAGGACCTTACAATTCCCCCCTTAGCCATGACTAAGCACTGACGCCAGTGCGAAACGTTGGCCATACTGATTTTTGTGGGCTTGCAGTGACTGTATGCACAGTTGAAAATAAAGACATCTCTTTTAAAGAAAATTTTGGAGTGCGGCTGTCCAGCTTTTGTTCTTTTGTTTTTTGCCAAGGTAACTAGTAAATGGCTCCTCTGATCTCCTACCAGATCATTTCTTTATTCATGGACCTTAGTCAGAGAGTGAGGAAACAACGAGAACTGTCTTTTATAGGAGTGACAGTGATGAGGGGATTATAGGACAAGTGTCCCCTCCCCCTCTATCACTCATTACCATCTTTCCAACACAAGAAGTCCTGCACTTCCTTATTTAGTCCATGATGGGAAAACGTATTGACTCGAGTATAAGCCTAGGGTGTCCATCTACATGCCTCACTGTGCCCATGACTAGACTTACATTTAACATGAGAGTATATAGAAGGGGTGCCCGAATTTGAAAACTTGGTGCTCCCCGGCCGTAGGTCCCCCAGACAACAAACTTTGCACACTTGTAGAAGAGTGGGGCTATATGTGTGCCAAGTTTGGGGTCCAGGGGACCTACGGCCGGCTGGTACCGGGTCCCCAAAGTCCGGGAGATCAGGCGCAAAAAGGTGACTTGGGTATAAGCCGAGGGGGGCAATTTGAGCACCAAAAAATGTGCTGAAAAACTTGGCTTATACTCGAGTATATACGGTATTTTTGTTTTATTTCTAAAGACGTTCCATATCACAAGGGCTAAATTTGTGTCTGTAGTGCGTGTTCAATCCTTCATACCAGAAATAAGAAGATCTGATTGGATTTTTACTCCAGGAGTATATCATGGGTTTGGCAATTCTAGAGAAAGGTGTAAATAATGATTGTGAACGGAGCGAGGGAGCGGCGAGGAGACAGGACACTGTGCATGTCTACCGATGTGTGTGACAGATATTTCTATGGAATAAATTTAGAGATCTTATAGATCTATACTATGTGGAGAGTTCTTCTTGTCTTGGGTCTGAGACTATACAGACCTATCCCTCCACCCGGCACTGCCAGCAAACATCACAACTAGTAACCCCGGGAAAATCCCTCTGTCAGAGATCTCGCTAGATCCGGGTATGGGGCAGAAGACCTAAGACACATACCCCAGATGACTAAGACAAGCAACACCTATGGGGGGAAAAATTAACATTTTACTAGCAGCTGAACCCCAGAATGTCCATAAATCCATCCTAGATACATGAACTGTGTCTGCAGCACAGAGAAGGAAGATTATCCCAGAGAAATACAGGAATACAGGGAACACAGCTCAGGAAAGTGACCAGGGGATTACAGGCTGATATCACCCAGTCCCCGCCCTACTCTGGACCAATCAGTGAGCAGTATGGGTGGAGGAATGGATTTAGTGTTAATGACCCACCTGTGCTGATCTCTGTAGGAGTGTCCTCCTCTATAAATGTCCCCTTTATTCCATCCTCCTCCATAGACTGCTGATCATCCCTCACATACGTCTCTTCTTCTTCTGATTTCACCTCAAATTCTATATCGATTGGATCTCCACTCTAAACCAAGAGAATGAGAGAGAATATCATCTGTAAGATATAATCTTTATTATTGTGACATGACAGCTATAAAATCCGCACATCCCCCCACAAGTCCATGTCTAGATGTTCTGTCCCACCAACCTTTAAATAAGGAGGGATGGTGTGACCTTCCTGTGTGGAATCCCGGGAATACAGAGGACGGGGACATCTCTCTGGGGGGTCTCTGTAGCTGGATGACTCCACCATGGTGTCCTGGTACAGATCTTTGTGTTCTTCCTCCATCACCCCATCCTCATCATCCTCCTCTTTTTATCTCTTCTTTAATATTGACCAGTGTGGAATACAGAGGACGGGACATCTCTCTGGTGGGTTCCCATTACTGGATCCATCTGTAGGAAACACACACACTGACTGAATACATTGTTTCTATGTGTTTATCAGATGATGGGGGATCTAGGTGGAGCCTCCGTACTGCTCTCTCCTTTACAATAAAGTCTCCTCTTACCCGGTGATGTGAGGGGCGGCTGATTGTCCATCATGATGTCCTTGTAGAGATCCTTGTGTCCTTCTAAATACTCCCACTCCTCCATGGAGAAATAGACAGTGACATCCCGACACCTTATAGGAACCTGACACACACAATGATACAGTCACCATCCAGACACACCCCTTGTCTGTTACTGGATAATGTCCCAGAATTCCCGGCACCGCTCACCCCTCCTCCATCATCTCTCTGGTGACTTCTAGAATCTTCTTTGTATTTCTCTATTCTATCAGGGAGGGAGGTGGAGGCAATGTGATGGTCATATGATCTCCAGACTTCACAGGAAGAAAACTATAAGGATATGAACACAAATAGAAAAATGAAATGACATTCCCAGAATCCTCCTCACCTCACAATTCAGGTTTCCATTTTATTAAAGCCCCACTTCAGAATGGAAATAATTTACCCACACAGGACCCCCACACTATGCAGGTTAAAAGCTTGTAGCAGGCTATCTGACATCATTACATACAACGCAAGACCAACATCCTAAGAGCATCAGGAAAAAAAAAGCCAGATGGAGGGATATTGGGAGGAGAAGCTTTGAGGTCAGTGTGATGTCATAGTATTCTCCGATTCTGGATGGAGGGATATTGGGAGGAGGAGCTGTGAGGTCAGTGTGATGTCATATTATTCTCTGACTCTGGATGGAGGGACTATGGGAGGAGGAGCTGTGAGGTCAGTGTGATGTCATAGTATTCTCCGATTCTGGATGGAGGGATATTGGGAGGAGGAGCTGTGAGGTCAGTGTGATGTCATATTATTCTCGGACTCTGGATGGAGGGACATTGGGAGGGGGAGCTGTGAGGTCAGTGTGATGTCATATTATTCTCTGACTCTGGATGGAGGGACATTGGGAGGAGGAGCTTGTAATGTTTGGTCCAAAATCCTCTCAACACAGGATTCAGACCTTCATTCAGCCTCTCAGTAATGGTGCGTCCTTCGATGAAGATCAAGGCCTCTCCTGAGATACCAGCCTCTTGCTCGGTGCTCTCCAAGACAGGTTCTTCATCGAGTGGCTTCCTCCCTCAGGACGGACAGCACAGGATCACTCTGCAAACGTAGACCCAGTCTGACTACCGGGCCTACTTAGTAGATCACAACTCCGGACCAACATGGTCCCAAAGCCAGGAACACTTGAACATGCTCCCCCAGCTAGGAGCGCCACACACGGGGGGTGGTGGGACAACAGACCCAGGATCGACGACGACCCGGACCAATGGCGTCTGTCCCTTCAGTACTCCTCCCCAGCATGCACAGCGGGACAATCAACCCCCACTGATTGGCTGCCGAAGGGGAACACCAAAAACACCTTGACCTGACTGCTGTAACCCTTGGACTGGGGTGGTAACGGCACCCCAGATAACAATAGTGGTCACTCACAGTACAGCCATGGCTGAAACAGAGGCCCAAATTTAGTAAAAAATCAGTCTGAGTCAACTAACTCTCAGACTACCCTCTAAATTTAAAGCAGCACTGGCTAAAAAGATACATGTGTGTATCATCATCTGCATAGTTGCCAACATTTGAAAAAAAATTCCAGGGACACTTTGCAGCACAGCTATTAATTAATTACCACACTCACTTCCCCGAAGCTCCACCCACTCCGCAGTATGTACAGGAGAGGAGGAGTGCAGAGGGTATGATGGGGGCAGTATGTACAAGAGAGGAGGAGGAGTGCAGAGGGTATGATGGGGGCAGTATGTACAGGAGAGGAGGAGGAGTGCAGAGGGTATGATGGGGGCAGTATGTACAGGAGAGGAGGAGGAGTGCAGAGGGTATGATGGGGCAGTATGTACAGGAGAGGAGGAGGAGTGCAGAGGGTATGCTGGGGCAGTATGTACAGGAGAGGAGGAGGAGTGCAGAGGGTATGATGGGGGCAGTATGTACAGGAGAGGAGGAGGAGTGCAGAGGGTATGATGGGCACAGTTAGTACAGGAGAGGAGGTTGGAGGGTATGGCGGTGGCAGTATGGAGAGGGATTTCTTGTGGTGTCTATGGGGTAATCAGGAAGTGATGTTGGGAAGATAAGGGAAGGAAAGTGACCATGGAATGATGTCCCTCAGCTGGGGGGTACAGTAGGAAGCAGCTTGGAGTGATGTCTGTATGATGTGATCTGGGGGTGATGCAACCTGGGGGCAGTATGTACAGGAGAGGGGGACTGAGAAGTGGTCAGATAGCGATAATGGTCAGATATAATAAAAAAAAAAAACTCATCCACTAAAAACATTTAAAACAATGAATCATACAACAGTACTAGATGTAAGTACAGATCTATGTAATCCAGTTTATAGCACTCTGTATCCAATCCAATTGCTCAGAGGAGATAATGTGGGGTAATTTATAGCCATTCATGTAACCTGTGTATATATGTGGTGAGTTCACACCTCTGATTGTACATGTATACAGGTTCTGAGTCTGTACAATGAGAAGTGTGAACTCACCACATATACACACAGGTTACATGAATGGCTATAAATGACTCCACATTATCTAGTCTGAGCAATTGGATTGGATGATGTTTGCACAGACTGTTCATGCTTAGAAGTGATTTGTCAAAATGTGTTTGGGCTGCAGACCTCAGCCCTCCCCCTCCCTATCTCCTTTGATCCTTCTCCTAAGAAAAAATCTCCTTGAAAGTGTGTACTACTATCCACCCTAGGAAACTTCCCACAGAAAAGTTCAGCTCACTCACCTCCTCCCTTCCTCTGGCCAGCCGACAGGAGCTACAGTGAGCTCCGCCTCCGAGGTCTCACAGCACACCGCGCTGCTGATTGGAGGGGGAGGCTGAGTCAGAGATAACAAGGATCCGCACAGCACGAGACTGGAAGGAGGGGAGGGGACAGAAAGGAGCTTTGCATCCCAAACACACACCGCAGGCTCAGGTCCCTGCTGAGACCCAGAAGCCGCACCTGCCTTCCCCAATAGCCGGGACAAGTCCCGGCAGGCTAAATTAGCTGGGACTAGGTCCTATTTGACGGGACTGTCCCTTTAAAAACGGGACAGTTGGCAAGTATGTTCCAGCAATGTCTCCTCTTTCCTGCCTCATGGAACGTCTTGTCTTTATTCCAGATTACTTCCTGTCTGTAATGACATCACTTCCTGTCTGCATTCCATAAAATCTTCCTGTCTGGATATGAGTGAGATCACCACCTTGTGGAGATGAGAGGAACTGCAGCCCCAAGAAACGTCTCATAGTAACCACGCCTGTAAAATACCTTACAGAGCTACCACAGAAGATCAAATATAACACAAAAAAGTAAGAAAAGATAGATACAGTTCTTATATAACCACGTGTTTAACAAAGATATTTTTATTAAATATATAAAAGTCTTAAAGACACAGAACACAAGGTCACAACAAATGTATAGCTAATAAAACAGCTAGAAAATGGGTATGAGCTGTCTATACCTAGAGCTACACCCCGGCATGCCTCCATCCCGCCATATATATGTAAGAAGGAAGGGAGAGGTAGATTGGGACTTTGATGGAGGCATGTGGATGTATCTGATAATGTGTATGGAATGTAAATACCTTGAATGTCACAATCCCCTGGGGGGGCTTCATGATAGTGATATTAGGAAACATCATTCAATAATATAATAGAAGAACGCATTTATGATGTAAAAATACAATCATAAAAAATCTACATAAGTTGATATAATAATAATAATTCATTTATTAATACAGAGGTGATCACTAAACATGATTTGTGACAGACATTACATTTCATAGCAAAGAACAAATAAATACAGATAAAACATAGAAGAAATATAATATATATATAATTCACATAATAAATACCGATAGAAAACACGATTGGTTAGAATTATTGGAGCTAGCGCGGCTTGGCATCCCTGGATGAACACTCAACGCGTTTCATGGCCTTTTGCCACTCGTCAGGAGTTGGCTGCATGGGTTAAACTATAAAGTAATGAAATAATGGATACATTTAGTAGCTAGCTATGCATTCTATACTAGAGATGAAAAAAAGGACAATTCCTTTCCTACTTACAAAGTAGCCCAAAGAATAAGGTCAGCTCCAAGGGTGGGATTGAACAGTGGTCTGGCATGAGTGGTCTCCCCCGGGACTGAGGCAGGGAGTAGCTATAAAGAAAACCAAGGCAGAAAGTCAACTGGGCCGGGCCGACGGACACAAAAAATGATAAAAATGTCATTTGGGTGCATTGTTGTATGACTGAGTAATTGTCATTCAAAGTGTGGCAGCGCTGAAATCTGAAAATTGGCCTGGGCAGGAAGGGGGTGAAAGTGTCGGGTACTGAGGTGGTTAATAATACACAAATGTCCATATATAAGGATTTCTACAGGGACCACCGAGACCCTCTATACATGGCTTGGATGTCACCATATTACTAGGAGACCATAAATCAGATGACCATAGAAAGATATAAAAGTCCACTCACTGTCATGGAACTTCAGATTGAAGGAACCTCATTCCAGTCACACCATTCATTTCTTGCACATAAGGACCAAGTTGGTGTTGGTGGATCACTAGGAAAAAATGGGAGCATAGGGAGAGGGGAGAGGAACAGAAGGAGGAAGAGGGAGGGATCTTAGTAAAGGAGGGTGAATAGGAAGGGAGAGGGAGGGGAGAGGAACAGAAGAAGGAGGGATCTTAGTAAAGGAGGGTGAATAGGAAGGGAGGGGGAGGGGAGAGGGACAGAAGAAGGAGGAAGAGGAAGGGATCTTAGTAAAGGAGGGGGAGGGGAGAGGAACAGAAGAAGAAGGAAGAGGAAGGGATCTTAGTAAAGGAGTGCGAATAGGAAGGGAGGGGGAGGGGAGAGGAACAGAAGAAGGAGGAAGAGGGAGGGATCTTAGTAAAGGAGGGTGAATAGGAAGGGAGGGGGAGGGGAGGGGAACAGAAGAAGGAGGAAGAGGGAGGGATCTTAGTAAAGGAGGGCGAATAGGAAGGGAGGGGGAGGGGAGAGGAACAGAAGAAGGAGGAAGAGGGAGGGATCTTAGTAAAGGAGGGTGAATAGGAAGGGAGGGGGAGGGGAGAGGAACAGAAGAAGGAGGAGGAGGGAGGGATCTTAGTAAAGGAGGGTGAATAGGAAGGGAGGGGGAGGGGAGAGGAACAGAAGGAGGAGGAGGAGGGAGGGATCTTAGTAAAGGAGGGTGAATAGGAAGGGAGGGGAGAGGAACAGAAGAAGGAGGAAGAGGGAGGGATCTTAGTAAAGGAGGGTGAATAGGAAGGGAGGGGGAGGGGAACAGAAGAAGGAGGAAGAGGAAGGGATCTTAGTAAAGGAGGGTGAATAGGAAGGGAGGGGGAGGGGAGGGAGGTTCTCCACAAATGGGGGTATTCACTCGAAGTGTAACCACACAAGCACAGAATGGGCGGTTAGGACCCAAGAGACGGGGGATGGAACAAGATATGTACAGGAGGGATAAACAATAGATGGAAGGGACTTTACAATTGAATGGAAAGACAATTTGATGGACTGATGAAGGTTTGGTCCCTGACTGGTGAGATCCTCCAAACATAATGTTCACATCCATGAACTGGAGCTCGTTGGGGTGATAAAGCCAATCTGTAAACACTGTGTAGACTTTATCCAAGAACTCCGAACACTCCAGGTGTGGAGAAAGTCTCAAGGTGGGATTATCCCGTCATTTATCATAGGAAGACTCATCTCTTCAGGGAAGACTATCACACCTCCAACTTTTACCTCTTCCATCAGCCCATCCCCCACAGTTATAACCTTTTCTACCACCTGCCCCACCCCATTAGAGTGTAAGACCATAAAAGTCCACTCACTGTCATGGGACTTCAGATCAAAGGACCTTCATTCCAGGTGTAAGAACAAAAGTCTATCCTATGGAGAGATATAGAGAGACCACCATAGGATCAGATGGGGGAAGACTGACGTCTGACCAGTTTTATGGATTTCCAAACCTCCTCAGAGACTGCCCTGCCCCCAGTAGTGTACACCGCCCTTTATTACCAGACCAGAGACTTTCCTCTCATCTTCTGAGGAGAATGAAGAAAACCAACTGCCGCTCTTTCCACTGGAAAGTTGAGTTGGGCAATATGGGGAGATTTGGGTATAGAGAGACCTGTAATCTTACGTATCAATAAAAAATCTTATTCCCGTCCCCTCTAATTTTAGGATAATCCCCCCCATGTGTGTAACATCGAGTGTTCACAACCTCTGGAACAAAGGGGGATACTGATGGGTAAAGTTTATCTAATTTGGACAGAACTAGGAACCGTCACATCAGAACCTTCAGACTCGCCTCCACCAAGGTAATGTGTAACAATCCTTGGTAAGAGTGAGAGAAGACCCCATGCCATTCCTCCAAGTCCCGTACCTGTGAGAGGTCTCTCTCCCATTCCACCATATAGAGGGGCTTAGTGAGATCAGCGGATAGTGACTTGTAGATCACAGATATTCCCCCCTCTACTCCATGGTCTGGTCACACCATTGTTCATAGGCCGTGATTCTGGGGGGTTCGGGTTTAGTCCCCCATAAAGAGTGTAAAAAATTGGAGATCTGGAGAAATCTGAACTTCTCTGTCAGGGACATATCCAGTCTACTTATACAAAAGCTCAGAGAGATCGGATCTGAAGACTTGGAAAGTGACCAATCCTATACAAGCCTTTGTTCAGCCACCATGTAAAAGCTTTGATGTCCATCCCTGGAGGAAATTGAGGTTATGAAACAGATGGGCTAATGGGTGACTATCAGAGACCAACTCTGGGTGACCTCTAAGTCCCCCCCATAGGGTTACTGAATGAGAGAGAGTTGGAGATAAGATAGAGGGACAAGGAGGACACCACATTAGGTAGCCCAGAGTGACCTGGGGATCCCCTGTCATTCCATATCCACCCAATCGGGTTTAGTAACTCGGGAATATATGATTGAGATCTGGGCTAGTTGAGCGGCTTGATAGAACCATAATAGGTTTGGCGACCAAGACCACTTTTATCACGAGTGTGAAATAGACCCTCTTAGACACTCAATGCCTTCCGAACCCCAGATGAGGTCAGGAATGTCGGCCTGAAAATGCTGTAGATGGTGATTAATGATAGGGAAGGGTAGAGAGCGGGAGAAGTATAGTACATGGGGGAGGAAAGTCATCTTATTGGAATGACCCGACCTCACCAGGACAGGTGGAGCTGTGCCCATTGTTGTAGATCTTCTTCTGATTTCTTGTATATCGGGGGAGGGGAGATCTAATTTCTTGTATATCGGGGGAGGGGAGATCTAATTTCTTGTATATCGGGGAGGGGAGGTCTGATTTCTTGTATATCGGGGGAGGGGGAGGTTGGCTCCATACAGCCGATCTATACTGGAGGATAGATTCACCCCCCAGGTAAGGAATGACTGAATCCCTCCCAGCCAATCACAGTGATGTATCACACGTGTGTCTGGTGTGTGGGGGAGGGGATAGGTCATGTCTGAGATTTGGACATGTTGATGTACAGACCAGAGATCCCCCAAAATCACCCAGTAATGGGGAGATGTTGGGGGAGGGGATTAAAGGGGAAGTGACCAATAAAAGGAGATGATGAGAGAAGAGGACACATTTATTATATTGTGGGCGGGGCTGTACTGTGTTTATCAATCAGTCATGTGACCCGATCATCTGCAAATTCATATACAACATAAAGTGCTTTGTGCTCAGGATGATGTTCCCTGCAGATCCACTGCTTCCCCTTTACACCTACTTCTTTATTCTTCTAATATTTGTTGCTATATTACATAAAAGAAAAATCTGTGCAAATTCATGTAATCATTTTAGTTTATCTAATATCGCAGCAAATATTATAAGATTAAAGAAGTAGGTGTAAAGTGGAAGCAGTAGATCTGCAGAGAACATCATCCTGAGCACAAAGCACTTTATGTTGTATATGAATTTGCACATGGATCAGATTACTTCATTTATTGATAAACACCATAAGATGAATGAAGTAGGTGTAAAGTGGAAGCAGTAGATCTGCAGAGAATATTATTGGAGCCCCTAGCACTTTATATATGAATGTCTCCACATATTTTAGTGTATGTGTGATAATTGATGGGCGGCACACACAATAGGACAGCGCTGTGACACATAATGCTCTTCTAGGTGATAAAGGGAAGACTTACCTTTGTTACAGCAGCAGTCCGGTAGAAGTTATTTCTGGAGGTATTTGAGTTGTTACACATAGCGCAGGTTTTTTTCTATTTATATTGGGGACATAATTGCCCAAATCTGGGGATCAGGAGCCATTTCCACCCTTTACTCTCGGCTGGGGTTCTTTGTATCCATATAACAGATGTTCTACATGACTAAATCTCACATCAATTTTACTGCAAAATCAAAGGGGCCAAAATGTCTCCCCCCCCTCCCCCGAGCAGTAATATATTTCTATCCCCCTTGGTGGGAGTGGAGATGACCCATCTATAAGGATATACAGTACATACACACACAGCACAAGGACGTGTTCACACTACGAGATGTTTCTGCAGTTCCTCTGATCTCCACAAGATGGCAGACAGGAAGTCTCTATGGAAGACAGGAAGTGATGTCAGGTACAGACAGGAAGTTCTGGGTGAGAGGTGAGTCGGGAAGAAGTAGAGAGAAGACGTTGCTGGAATCGGCAGCAGAGGAGGTAATAAGATCTTATTTTATATTTACACCCAGTAACCCCGTCATGTCCGTCCTCTTCCTCCATAGTCACTGTGACGTCTTTTATCTCCAGCAGATGATGATACACACATATAAAGTGTGGAGACCTAGATTAACCTAAGGTGACCAGATTTTTTAAATGAAATCCGGGGACATATTTTTTTTTTTACTAGTAATGGCGGCAATCAGCGACTCTCTGCCCGTTGCCGCCCGTCTCACAGCCTGTCAAGTCTCACTCTCCGGGCCCCGGCTACTACTGAGTGGTGTGCGGAGGAGGATCCCTCCACCAGGGAAGGCAAGGAGATAAACAGGCAGGCATCAGAATGGGCATGCGCCTGAAACTGAAGAAATATTCCCTCCACTCCGACCAGCACATGATCATCAGAAAGGGGCACAGATAATGGAAAAATATACACCCCCCTAAGCTAGTAGGAGTGGAGGTGTGTAATTCATTATTATTATTTTTTATTCTGCACTGATTGTCTTTGAAATTGCCCCAGTCTCTGTTCAAATCCAATCCGGGGACAGACTTGGACCGGGGACAGTGTCCTCAATCCGGGGACTTTCCCCTGAAACCGGGGATGTCTGGTCACCCTAGATTAACCCCTTCAGGATCGGAACATTCCCCCACTTGTGGGGCCGGAACATTCTCCTCATTTTGGAGATGTGTCACCTTTCCCACCAATCACCTTCTCACCTCATCAGTCTATACTAACAGTTATATGACGTTTATTAGAGATGGGGGGGGATATGTAGGGAGGATTGGAATGTGTATGTCTGTCTTTATTTTATAAGATTCAAAGAGGAAGAAAGAGGGAAAAATATAATTTGTAGTGAATGTCCTGAAAACTAATATCTCCATAATGATATACACCAAAAAACCGCGCTATCACAACACCGTAAATTCAGGCAGCGGCTAGCGTGTGATGACAAGAAAATAAAACAATATAAAAAGCCGCGCCAGATATCAAAAACAAAATAAATATAGTAGTTCAACAGTCCACAAATGGTATAAGTAGTAGTGGATTTTAGATTGGTTCTCCAGCAGAGACAGAATCACTGTATTGATCAGAGGCTGATTTGCATGTAGAGATGTTAGCTTTTCAATGCACCAGGTGACATGCATACAGTGTGTGAGATCCCACCACCGGAATTGTATATCAGCTTACCAGATAGCAAGCCTTTAGTGCAGTTGGCTATAGCCCAGCCACGGCCTTTGAATCCCCTGGGCTAAGATGTTTCAAAATTCCCAATCAAATGGCAGCCTTGAAGTTGAAGTTGGTGCGTGTTTGCGATTTAGGACGCCCCGCAACTCATCAATAACCACAGTAAAACGACAAGCGTAACCCAATCCGGCTCACATGTAGGCAGGAAGATAGAAAGGGACGCAATAGCGTGATATCGTAGGTATAACAGATTTATTAAAAAAGTAATGTACTTACACTTAGGCAGTATAAACACAGCATGTAAATAGGTAAAAAAAGCCGGCCGGCTTACGGAGCCCTCCTCCTAGGCGTGGTGACGTCACTGACGCTGCCTCCAGACGCGTTTCGTCCTATTGGACATTCTCAATGAGGGTAGGGCTAGCAGCAGTGTGTCACCTTATATAGTAGCCACTCAATGCAAAGGGAGGTCCATAGAAACTGACCCCGCCATCTTTGTTGAGGGAAAATTTTCCCATACAACCGCGCGCAATCTCGCGGCCAGGGAAGGGAGTGTAAGGCGTTCACCAACGTTTTGTAACGAGGGTGAGATTACTCTCTCTCCAGAATATAAATATAAAAATAAAAATAAAATAAACGTAAAAAAGTGTAGTCTTAATACCTACAGCATAAAGAGGACAGAGGAACCAAGGGAAAAACTAGATGTCCGGCACAAGACAAGAATCCCTTGGCTCACTGTGGCCATCTTGTGGATAAAATTAAAAACTCTTTTAGAAAGAGATAAATTCGTTCCTGACAATACATGGTTTAAGAGGAATCAAGCCTCTAACCTAACATAAGGTTTTATATGGGTTTTATCGAATATGTTAATAGGAGATTCTCAGAATCTCATATAAAATTTAATAAAGTCCTCATCCAAAATTCATTTAATTCATTTTATTAACCAAAATAAATAAGGCTTTATAGTGTACTAAAGGCCATTAGGAAAATAATTATAATATAAAAAGTATATAAATATTATATGTAAAAAGAAAAGAAAAAAACAGATCACAGGGCCTGTTGTGATACACACCCTATGGTCAGCGTGATCCAAGGGTCCTTAATGGCCCAAGGGTATAAATTTAAATAGTGTATATAAACTATTCTATTTTTAGTGCTAGTTTAATTAATTAACTTATATGGGAGTGAATACACATGTATCGTGAAAAATTACATAAATGCTAGATCCACCCAGTTTATCAAAAAACTTGAGGGGGAAGGGCCACAAATGGCCAAAAAACCCGTGCTAAAAATATATAATTAAATACATATAATGTGAAAATATTTTTGAGGCTATAGTACCTTCTTTGAACAGAATATACAAATCCTATAGGAGCAAACTTTAAATCTAAATGTTAAACCCAAAACGTAGATATAACCACAGTCTAGGATTTACTTAAAAATATTTTGCCTTAAAATCTTGACTTGAAAAACCGCGTCTGTTTCTATGGGACCCTATGCAAAGGTTCACATCAGGCGTTGTTAATAAAAGCATTCACGTCAGTTTCAATGTTCAGGCCATGGGGGCTATATGATTTTAAACGATGGATCCACCCCATTTCCATTTTAGAAATTTCCCTCACCAAATTGCTTCCCCTCCAATGTGCCTTATACTTGTCAATCCCAAGAAAAAGGGTATTGGAGGGGTCCCTATGATGTTTAAGCCTGTAGTGATTGGACACGGAGTGGTTCCTAAAGCCCGCTAGGATTTTTGTAATGTGTTCATTAACCCTTACTTGCATTGATCTCTTGGTCCGGCCTACGTATTGCAGCCCGCAAGGGCATTGGACCAAATATACCACCCCTGTAGATGCACAGGTGATACATGGTGCAATTTTAAATTCTTTTGATGTGACTGTAGAAATGAATGATGTTACACATCTATGGTGATTGCTACTAAGGGCACATACTCGGCACTTGTTGCATTTGTAGTAGCCTTTAAGCTGATCGAAAAAACCAATACCTCTAAGGGGAGGGTCAATAACGTTAATAGAGATCTTATTTCTAAGAGACTGCACCCCTTTAAAGATCACCTTGGGTTTTGGTGGTAAAATTTCCCTCAACACTGGGTCACTCCTGGCAATATGCCAATGTTTGTGGATTAAATGTGAAATGGAACGGTGTTGGATGGAATATGAGGTAATGAAAGGTACACCATCCGAAAATTGACTACCCACACTCCGTTCTCTTTCTTGTAGAAGTTCACCTCTATCTAAAGTTGTGATCTGATCTAAGGTTTCTCTCAAGGATCGCTCATTGTACCCTTTCTCCAAAAACCTCTCAGTTAGGACCCCCGCTTGATTTAAGAACTCTTGGTGGTCCGAACAATTGCGCCTTAACCTGAGGTATTGGCTCTTAGGAACCCCTTTTAGCCAAGGTGCATGATGACAGCTGTCAGTGGGGATAAAGGCATTGCGGTCAGTATCCTTGAAATAAGTGGAGGTGACAAAGGCACCATTTTTTATACTGATCTTCAAATCCGAATAATGAACACTAACTCGACTTGCCTCATGTTTTAATTCAATCCCCCTGGCGTTAGAGTTGAGATCAGAAATAAACTGATTGAGATCCTCATGTTCACCGGCCCATATGAGGAGGATGTCATCAATGTACCTTGCCCATAGGGCCACTTGGGGTACATTTCTTAAAAAGATGACATCCTCCTCCCATTTGGCCATAAATAAATTGGCCAGACTAGGGGCATATTTTGCCCCCATAGCCACCCCCGTCTCCTGCTTGTAGAACTCATTGTCAAACCAAAAGTAGTTTGATCCGGCGGCATACTTTAGTAGAGCCATGATAAATTCTATCTGTTTAGTATTTAGGCCTGATTCTTTAGACAGGAAATACAGAACTGCCTCCATGCCTAAGGCATGGGGTATGATGGTATATAACGACTTCACATCTATAGTTACCATCCACATATTTGGAATTACTGTGAAACTGGACAGGATATTCATTATGTGTCTCGAGTCCTTGACATACGAAGGCATCCTTTTGACTAAAGGCTGTAAATAGAAGTCAATGTATCTGCCCACCCGGGACGTGATTGAATCTATCCCACTAACAATGGGACGTCCCGGGGGGCAGATTGGATCCTTGTGCAGTTTCGGGAGGTAATATATCGTGGGGGTTCGAGGCGCCTTGGGAATAAGAAACAATTTTTCCCTGATGGTAAGTATGCCTTCAAACAAACCCCTTTCTACAAGGATCTCCAAATCTCTTTTAAATTTGAGCTTTGGGTCCCCAGGGAGAATAGAGTAGGTATTGGTGTCGTCAACAATATTGTGCATCTCCCTCATGTAGTCCACTTTGTCTAACACCACAATACCCCCCCCCCCTTATCCGCTGGTCGAATAATCAAATCTTTATTATTGCAAAGGGAATCTAATCCCTCAGAGGGATTAGATTCCCTTTGCAATAATAAAGATTTGATTATTCGACCAGCGGATAAGGGGGGGGGTATTGTGGTGTTAGACAAAGTGGACTACATGAGGGAGATGCACAATATTGTTGACGACACCAATACCTACTCTATTCTCCCTGGGGACCCAAAGCTCAAATTTAAAAGAGATTTGGAGATCCTTGTAGAAAGGGGTTTGTTTGAAGGCATACTTACCATCAGGGAAAAATTGTTTCTTATTCCCAAGGCGCCTCGAACCCCCACGATATATTACCTCCCGAAACTGCACAAGGATCCAATCTGCCCCCCGGGACGTCCCATTGTTAGTGGGATAGATTCAATCACGTCCCGGGTGGGCAGATACATTGACTTCTATTTACAGCCTTTAGTCAAAAGGATGCCTTCGTATGTCAAGGACTCGAGACACATAATGAATATCCTGTCCAGTTTCACAGTAATTCCAAATATGTGGATGGTAACTATAGACGTGAAGTCGTTATATACCATCATACCCCATGCCTTAGGCATGGAGGCAGTTCTGTATTTCCTGTCTAAAGAATCAGGCCTAAATACTAAACAGATAGAATTTATCATGGCTCTACTAAAGTATGCCGCCGGATCAAACTACTTTTGGTTTGACAATGAGTTCTACAAGCAGGAGACGGGGGTGGCTATGGGGGCAAAATATGCCCCTAGTCTGGCCAATTTATTTATGGCCAAATGGGAGGAGGATGTCATCTTTTTAAGAAATGTACCCCAAGTGGCCCTATGGGCAAGGTACATTGATGACATCCTCCTCCTATGGGCCGGTGAACATGAGGATCTCAATCAGTTTATTTCTGATCTCAACTCTAACGCCAGGGGGATTGAATTAAAACATGAGGCAAGTCGAGTTAGTGTTCATTATTTGGATTTGAAGATCAGTATAAAAAATGGTGCCTTTGTCACCTCCACTTATTTCAAGGATACTGACCGCAATGCCTTTATCCCCACTGACAGCTGTCATCATGCACCTTGGCTAAAAGGGGTTCCTAAGAGCCAATACCTCAGGTTAAGGCGCAATTGTTCGGACCACCAAGAGTTCTTAAATC
This sequence comes from Rana temporaria, assembly GCF_905171775.1. Taxonomy (NCBI): domain Eukaryota; kingdom Metazoa; phylum Chordata; class Amphibia; order Anura; family Ranidae; genus Rana; species Rana temporaria. Next base: position 59,222 of record NW_024404439.1, read on the forward strand.
AAGCGGGGGTCCTAACTGAGAGGTTTTTGGAGAAAGGGTACAATGAGCGATCCTTGAGAGAAACCTTAGATCAGATCACAACTTTAGATAGAGGTGAACTTCTACAAGAAAGAGAACGGAGTGTGGGTAGTCAATTTTCGGATGGTGTACCTTTCATTACCTCATATTCCATCCAACACCGTTCCATTTCACATTTAATCCACAAACATTGGCATATTGCCAGGAGTGACCCAGTGTTGAGGGAAATTTTACCACCAAAACCCAAGGTGATCTTTAAAGGGGTGCAGTCTCTTAGAAATAAGATCTCTATTAACGTTATTGACCCTCCCCTTAGAGGTATTGGCTTTTTCGATCAGCTTAAAGGCTACTACAAATGCAACAAGTGCCGAGTATGTGCCCTTAGTAGCAATCACCATAGATGTGTAACATCATTCATTTCTACAGTCACATCAAAAGAATTTAAAATTGCACCATGTATCACCTGTGCATCTACAGGGGTGGTATATTTGGTCCAATGCCCTTGCGGGCTGCAATACGTAGGCCGGACCAAGAGATCAATGCAAGTAAGGGTTAATGAACACATTACAAAAATCCTAGCGGGCTTTAGGAACCACTCCGTGTCCAATCACTACAGGCTTAAACATCATAGGGACCCCTCCAATACCCTTTTTCTTGGGATTGACAAGTATAAGGCACATTGGAGGGGAAGCAATTTGGTGAGGGAAATTTCTAAAATGGAAATGGGGTGGATCCATCGTTTAAAATCATATAGCCCCCATGGCCTGAACATTGAAACTGACGTGAATGCTTTTATTAACAAAGCCTGATGTGAACCTTTGCATAGGGTCCCATAGAAACAGACGCGGTTTTTCAAGTCAAGATTTTAAGGCAAAATATTTTTAAGTAAATCCTAGACTGTGGTTATATCTACGTTTTGGGTTTAACATTTAGATTTAAAGTTTGCTCCTATAGGATTCGTATATTCTGTTCAAAGAAGGTACTATAGCCTCAAAAATATTTTCACATTATATGTATTTAATTATATATTTTTAGCACAGGTTTTTTGGCCATTTGTGGCCCTTCCCCCTCGAGTTTTTTGATAAACTGGGTGGATCTAGCATTTATGTAATTTTTCACGATACATGTGTATTCACTCCCATATAAGTTAATTAATTAAACTAGCACTAAAAATAGAATAGTTTATATACACTATTTAAATTTATACCCTTGGGCCATTAAGGACCCTTGGATCACGCTGACCATAGGGTGTGTATCACAACAGGCCCTGTGATCTGGTTTTTTCTTTTCTTTTTACATATAATATTTATATACTTTTTATATTATAATTATTTTCCTAATGGCCTTTAGTACACTATAAAGCCTTATTTATTTTGGTTAATAAAATGAATTAAATGAATTTTGGATGAGGACTTTATTAAATTTTATATGAGATTCTGAGAATCTCCTATTAACATATTCGATAAAACCCATATAAAACCTTATGTTAGGTTAGAGGCTTGATTCCTCTTAAACCATGTATTGTCAGGAACGAATTTATCTCTTTCTAAAAGAGTTTTTAATTTTATCCACAAGATGGCCACAGTGAGCCAAGGGATTCTTGTCTTGTGCCGGACATCTAGTTTTTCCCTTGGTTCCTCTGTCCTCTTTATGCTGTAGGTATTAAGACTACACTTTTTTACGTTTATTTTATTTTTATTTTTATATTTATATTCTGGAGAGAGAGTAATCTCACCCTCGTTACAAAACGTTGGTGAACGCCTTACACTCCCTTCCCTGGCCGCGAGATTGCGCGCGGTTGTATGGGAAAATGTTCCCTCAACAAAGATGGCGGGGTCAGTTTCTATGGACCTCCCTTTGCATTGAGTGGCTACTATATAAGGTGACACACTGCTGCTAGCCCTACCCCCATTGAGAATGTCCAATAGGACGAAACGCGTCTGGAGGCAGCGTCAGTGACGTCACCACGCCTAGGAGGAGGGCTCCGTAAGCCGGCCGGCTTTTTTTACCTATTTACATGCTGTGTTTATACTGCCTAAGTGTAAGTACATTACTTTTTTAATAAATCTGTTATACCTACGATATCACGCTATTGCGTCCCTTTCTATCTTCCTGCCTACATGTGAGCCGGATTGGGTTACGCTTGTCGTTTTACTGTGGTTATTGATGAGTTGCGGGGCGTCCTAAATCGCAAACACGCACCAACTTCAACTTCAAGGCTGCCATTTGATTGGGAATTTTGAAACATCTTAGCCCAGGGGATTCAAAGGCCGTGGCTGGGCTATAGCCAACTGCACTAAAGGCTTGCTATCTGGTAAGCTGATATACAATTCCGGTGGTGGGATCTCACACACTGTATGCATGTCACCTGGTGCATTGAAAAGCTAACATCTCTACATGCAAATCAGCCTCTGATCAATACAGTGATTCTGTCTCTGCTGGAGAACCAATCTAAAATCCACTACTACTTATACCATTTGTGGACTGTTGAACTACTATATTTATTTTGTTTTTGATATCTGGCGCGGCTTTTTATATTGTTTTATCTCCATAATGATCCCAGTCTCAGATCTTCATCCTAAAATGTGATCAGTAAAGTCTCCGGAGTAGACGGAGATCACAGGAATATGATGTGTCCTGGCAAAGCCTAAAGACAACGTTCATCTATTATTTAGGAGAAGTGTGACGCACCCGGGAGAAATGACTCTGTGTGTACAGATACCTCACAGAGCGCCCCTCACAGCTCCTTCTACCTATGTCCCTCCAATCAGAGAATCTTATGACATCACAGCTCCTCCTCTCAATGTCCCTCCAACCAGAGTCAGAGAATCCTATGACATCACTGACCTCATAGCTCCTCCCCCCCAATGTCCCTCCAATCCAAGTCAGAGAATCCTATGACATCACACTGGCCTCACAGCTCCTCCTCTCAGTGTCCCTCCAACCCAAGTCAGAGAATCTTATGACATCACAATGACCTCAAAGCTCCTCCTCTCAATGTCCCTCCAACCAGAGTCAGAGAATCCTATGACATCACAATGACCTCAAAGCTCCTCCTTTCAATGTCCTTCCATCCAGAGTCAGAGAATCTTATGACTAAGGATGAGCTCCAGCGTGTTCGCATGGTACACATGCAGAGCCCGCCAGGAAGTGTGCACGGCGCTGCGCTAATCACCGCCAGGGAGAAACTGTCCCGATGCTCAGCTGCAGAGATCGGGAAATGTCTCCCTGGCTGTGATTAGTACAGCCTGGGGGGCGTGGCCTGGCATCGGACTGTGATGGACGCCTAATCCGAGTCCCCAGGCACAAGGAGCTGCAATCTTCTGCCATCGGCCGCCTAAAAGATCCCCAGGGCATTTAAATCAGGTCAGACCAACTCCCCATCGCCCCAGCTTCAGATGGAGCCGAATCATCCGCCCGCAGCCATTATTCCGGCGATGTTCCGGACCCAGCCGGGAGAAGGCCCAAAAGCCGCGGCCTCGCCTATGCCATCCGGCCCGCACGGCGCTCCAGGCCTCAATACGAGCGGCGCGATCGCCGCCTGCGGGACCCAGAGCCCCCATCATCCACCCTTGCAGCCCCCACAAGCCCTCAGCCTCACAGACCTGCAGGCAAACCTGCAGGCAATGGCAAATGACATCAAGGCCTCATTCTCTGCAGCCATCACAGAGATCAGGGCTGACATCCAGGGCATTGCTGCAAGGACAGGGGTGACTGAACAGGCCACTATAAGAAATGCAGAGGCTATCAAACAGGTACAAAGACACACTGACATGCACCTGACCCACCTGATTGAAATCACCCGCCACCTAGAAGACTTGGACAACAGGGGGAGGCGCCATAATATAAGAATTAGGGGGGTCCCTGAAATGGCAGACCAAAACCCTGTTGAACAAACAGCTACAGCAATATTCAATGATGTGCTTGACAGACCCCTAGAATCCCCCATTGAATATGAGCGGATCCACAGAGCCCTCAGACCCAGGGGGAGAGATAATGACCCGCCAAGAGACATAATATGCTGTCTAGTGAACTTTCCACTGAAGGAAGCTATTCTCAAAAAAGCGAGAGAAAAAAACAGAATTATCTTTAATGGGATCGAAATAAAATTATTCCAGGACTTGTCAAATATCACGCTGAGGCAACGCAGGGCTCTACGCCCGATGACGGATCAGCTACGCACCAGGGGAATTCCATACAGATGGAAATTCCCTTTTTGCCTATCAGCAACATGGAGGGGACATACCGCGCTCTTGCGCACACCCGAAGACATCAGACCATTCTGCGATATGTTGAATATCCCGGTGGTGGAGGTTCCGGAATGGTACGACTCCTTTTTTACGAATGACTCCTGGATTGCAGTTTCCGGCAGCGACACGCCAAGAGCACAACGAAACAGAGACCGTCGACGCAGATCACTAACTCCTCAACGCACCAAAAGAAATGACGCCCGGGGAAATCAAGGTGACTCGCCACCCAGACGCAGAGATCGCATGGATCGCCAAGATCAAATGGACACATGATTCCTGAATGCCCTAATACACGGGCATACCCAACTGTCTTCCAAAAATTTTCAGTTTGTTTGAAACACAGGTTCTTACAAAGTTTTCGCAAGATATATGTAGAACAGCGCCAGGACATACCACCTCACCTACCGATACAAGACTCCTCCTCCTCCACTTCACAATCTCAGGTAGCATTGTTTTTTTTTTTTTTTTTGTTTTGTTTTGTTTTTTTTTTTTTTTTTTTTTTTTTTTTTTTTACTTTTTCAGCTACAGGAACTATACACTTTATCTAATTGAGCTGGAGGAGGGGCAATGTTGGAAAAGACAAGACACAAGGCATATCCAGCATGGCTCCTAACTCGTCCACCATGACAAGCGAGAAGACTTCTCTGCTTAGGTAGGACTATATGAGACTGCTAGTCCCATACATACAAGATATCGTTCATAATAATATTCTGCTTCATGTGAAGAACTTTTTAACCCCTCTACGTGAAACACTAAAGGGCGGTTGGAACCTGCCCACATTCCCAGCGGTATGGTCATTAAGCAATGCTGTCTTTTAAATATATGACCGTAGCATAATGTGAAGTCATCTGGTGAGGTGGGGTAATTCTTGGGCCTGGCTTCCTAGGGTTTTTTTTTTTTTCTCTTTACCACTTAGCTCCAAAGGGAATTAAAGACCAGTTTTCTTTTTGTATGTTTTTTTTTACTTTTTACCCAAGATCTGAAGCCAGATATAGTTATGTGTGTTTCATGTAGCCCTTTTTTTTTCACAGGGTATGGAAGATCACCATGGGCCCATTTTGTTCAACTGTTTATCTAGTTACAGACAGACCAGGGAAAATGCAATGCAGCTTCATTCACCTAATGTCTCAACACTCTGTTTACACACTAGCCAGAGAAGGGCCTCAATATCTTTTTATAATACAATAGACCCGCCCATGTGGGGTGTAACTCACCTTGGTTTCAGGTTTGAAAGTACGATTGGGGTAAATAACACGATCTATGTTACACTCTAATCACTAAACAGTTATGCAATCAGCCACCGGCAACTTTGAAGTAGTCTACATTTATTAACCAAAAGGTTCTGAAAGTGTCACCTACAGTGTTTGAAGCTGCATTGTCGTCGTAGGAAGAGGCACTCTATCTTGAGTCCATAGTATAAGCTTTGGTGTTCACATTCTTATTGACAAGTTTGATGTCTCTGTTACAATACTGCCATCTAGTGGCGGATCTTCATTACTGCATAGTTAAGTTAAAATAAGTTATCTCTCAAGTTATTGAAATGTTTGCACGGCAATAGGATTCATATATACCTCACACCTTAAACATGAGTATCTGTCAAGACTTACACTTAAAACACAGATAATAGGATAGAAATAGATTACGGGAATATTTACTAGTACATCTTCTCTATATATGCCCTAGTTGTTTAATTAAAGGCCAATTGCTTTATTTATGCTTGCAGCTCCAAAGTGCCTGTATTTATTGCCAGGCTAATCAGGAGTTATAGAAAAAGAAAGTAAGAAAAGATAGATAGAAATAGAAAGGAAAGGATAAAAACAAACTAAAAAAAACGATTGTTAATATAGCTCCATCAGGTTCTATACAGTCCTCGCACCCACACAAGGGGTGATTACCATTTCACCCTTTGATCCAACCGGACCCTCAAACTTAGGATAGATTAGTGAGACTACATCTATCCCCGGTTCTTTCCCCCCACATCCTACCCCTCCACTTCCATCCCCTTACCCCCACTCTCCCTTTTTTTTTTTTTTTTTTTTTTTTTTTTTGTTTGTCTTTGTCTGTCTCTCAGACAATCAAGCTAGATATTCACAAGTCAACAAAATGCCTCCTGACAAAGCTCACTCTGTTCCTTTATCGCTTAAAATATCATCCATAAATGCAAAAGGGCTCAACATCCCTGAAAAAAGAACTAAACTTATTAACGAATTTTCCAGACGAAAAGCCAACATCATTCTTATACAGGAAACCCACTTTAAATCTGATAAGATTCCAATAATAAGAGATAAAAGATTTCCAACTTCATTCCACGCTACCAATCCGATAGGTAAGACAAAAGGCGTTTCGGTATTGATATCCAGACAGACTCCATTCCAAATTGTGGACACTTTGATTGACCCCGAAGGTCGATATATTTTTCTGAAAGGGAAGCTGAATCAGCACCCCATTACTATCGCCAATGTCTATGCCCCAAACGTGAGGCAGGTAGCCTTCTTCCGCAAAATCAAAGATCTCTTAACAACGTTTGCCTCAGGAACCCTTATCTTTGGAGGGGATTTTAACACTCCTTTAAATCCTCTTATAGATACCTCAAATGGTTCATCGAGTTTACCATTCAGGGCCCTAAAACAAATCAAAATTCAATTTAAAGACCTCATGCTTCATGATACATGGAGAATCCTGAACCCTCAGACTAAAGATTACACATACTTCTCCAATATACACCAAAAGTATTCCAGAATTGACTACCTCCTCCTCTCACAGCCTGACCTTCCACTTCTGACGGACTCAATAATTGAACCTATGACTTTCTCAGATCATCACCCAGTGACCATGACTCTGACTTTCCCAGAAAAGAACAAAATTACCAAGACCTGGAGACTCAACACAGCAGTACTGAAAAACCCCTCTGACACATTAGAGTTTAAGGAGACATTAAACGATTACTTTATACGCAACGAAAATGACGATACTTCACTGACTACACAATGGGAAGCTCACAAATGTGTCATAAGGGGAGAGTTTATTAAAAAACTAACAAGCATAAAAAAAGAACAACAATCTAAAATAAGATCCCTGTTAGAACGCATCCACCAGTTAGAACTTACACACAAGCGAACCTTAGCAATCTCTACACTCGACGAGCTAACGCACACTAGGGCACTCCTGTCTGATGAGCTTAACATGAAAATTAAAAGACAGTATATATTGAGACACAGGATATACTACGAGCAAGGAAATAAATGCGGCAGATTACTTGCAAAAGAAGTTCAAAACAAGAAAACCGCTCACACCATTCATCAGATAGGGGACAAACAAGGCGTGATGCGTTCCTCGAATGACGAGATTGCAAAACAGTTTGAACTTTATTACCAAAACCTCTACAACATTCCTTCCAATCCTAAATGCCCGCAGAAATCAGATAAAAGAGCGAAACTTATACAAGACTTCCTAGAACAATATGGCCCTCCCCAAATTTCAGGGAATGCTGCAAAAGAACTAGAAAATCCCATCTCAGGCCCAGAATTCGACAGAGCGATCAAAGAAATGAAGATAGGCAAGGCCCCAGGCCCGGACGGCCTACCCTTACAATACTATAAAACTTTCACTGAAATACTGAAACCGAGGTTCTTAAAGACGTTCCAATCTCTTCACTCAGAACAACACCCCCCCCAAACAACTTTTAGAAGCACATATTACGGTAATACCCAAAGAAGGTAAAGACGCGACCCAGGTTACCAATTACAGGCCTATCTCTTTAATAAACGTAGACGTGAAAATCTATGCTAAAATCCTTGCAAATAGGATCCTACCCTTATTAACTTCTTTGGTTTCCTTAGATCAAGTGGGATTTATCCCGGGTAGGGAGGGACGCGATAATACAATAAAAGCTCTTAACATAAACCATTGGCTAACCTCTAAGCGGAAACAAGGCTTCTTCTTATCCCTAGACGCCGAAAAGGCGTTCGATAGAGTGGCATGGGATTTTATCGATGCAGTACTAAAACATATAGGTTTTTTGCCCCAAATGAGATCATATATTAAAGTCCTGTATTCTAATCCAACAGCAAGAGTCAGGGTCAATGGCCACCTATCGATAGCCTTCAACCTTCGCAACGGAACCAGACAGGGATGTCCCCTATCTCCACTATTATTTGTTCTAACACTTGAACCCCTGCTTAATAAAATTAGATCAAATAGAGACATTGTGGGAATCGAGATTCATGACAAAACATATAAAATAGCAGCCTTCGCGGACGATATGCTTCTTTTTCTCTCGAATCCTCATATTTCCATACCTAACCTTCTAAAAGATCTAGATCACTTCCATTTACTGTCAAATTTTAAAATCAACCACTCCAAATCCAATGCCCTCAACATCTCATTACCCAATGATAAGGTAGAACTATGCAAGAAAAACTTCCCATTTAAGTGGGCCAGCCACAGTATCACATATTTAGGAATTGAAATCTCATCAAACATGAAAGACCTCTTCCGTCTCAACTTCGAACCCATTCTAAGAGAAACACAGGAAGATTTGAAAAGATGGAACGCCCTAAATGTATCCTGGTTCGGTCGAGCCTCCCTGATAAAAATGACCATCCTACCAAGGTTTCTCTATATTATGCAGACAATCCCAATCAAAATCCCCTTATCATTTTTCGCCGCATTTAGAAAAGCGTGCTCCTTATTCATTTGGAGGGGTAAATCCCCTAGAATCAAATTCTCGCGACTAATATTACCCAAAAGCAGAGGTGGAATAGCCCTACCCGACCTTAGGAAGTACCATCAAGCTGCCCTACTGACGAGAATTGTAGACTGGAATATACATCACACAGTGAAAGACTGGGTCTCCCTAGAACAAGCGCAATACCCTCATGAGCTAAAAACTTTACCATGGATCAATCCCAAGTATCACCCAAACTTCCTAAAAACACATCCACTTATTGGACCCACACTCGAAAGCTTCCGTAATACTTTTAAAGTAAAAAATCAGTCTCCATGGCTAAGCCCCCTTACGCCGCTACGACACAACCCTGACTTTCCCCCAGGCATGGAAAAATCGTTTCCAACACATCAATGGCCATACAAAGAGATCCTGGCAAAACACTTTGTTAAAAATGGGAAATTCCTCTCTAGAGAGGACATCTTAAATGATATCAAACCGTCCCTCTTATCTCAATGGAATTATATTCAAATTAGACACTTTTTAACCAATAACGAGAACGTCTTTCACTGGAAAAGGCCCCTCACTTCGCTGGAAAATCTCTGCACTAAAACATCCCCACACAAACATATTATCTCGACTGTTTACAACTCTCTATTTGAAGACGACAATGACTTCTCCAGCTCATCCTGTAAAGCATGGGAAAGAGATCTCGACATAGAATTGACTGAAGATGACTGGGAGACAATTTATCTTTACGCACACAAAGGATCACTAAATGTGGCCACACAAGAAAGTGGCTTCAAGATCATCACCAGATGGTATAGAACCCCTACAATTCTTCATAAAATTTCACCCCTGGTGTCTGACAGATGTTGGAGATGTAAAAGAGAGGAGGGCTCTATGCTACACATTTGGTGGTCTTGTCCTCTAATTCAGTCCTTCTGGGTATCGGTCCATGAAACAGTTAAATTAGTTACATCGTCAAACCTAAGCTTTACCCCGGCCCAGTATCTCTTACATTTCAGTTCTTTGCCTAAAAATCAGTATTTGAAATCACTTCCCATGTTCATGATTAACGCAGCACGGCACTGTATCCCTTCCCACTGGCGGTCTTCTAACATTCCAACGAAAGCTGAGTGGTTCAGGAGAATAAATAGCATGGAAAAAGTTGAGGAACTCATTAGTATTTCCCAAGAAAGAATTACTAAATTCTATGCAACCTGGTCTAACTGGTCAACATTCAAAGACTCTCAACATTACAAATCTATTATAAAATAAAGGTATAGATAGGAGTAGATATTGAAATATTTCAGGACTTATAACTTTTTTTTTTTTTTTTTTTTTTTCCTTTCCCTCCCCCCCTCCCCCTCCTGTCCCCCCCCCCCCCCCCCCTTCACAAATTCGCTTGACTTAGCAACTATATTCTCTCATCTTAGTTCTAAAATGAAGGCACTTTTGCTACATATATGCCTATATGGAATTGATTATTTGCCACCTCTTTATGATTGTTAATTTTTTTTTGATGTATACAATCCTTCACAGTTATTGTGCTTCTGTAAGTGTACAATGTATTATGCTTTATTATTCACCCAATAAAGATTATTTGTGAAAAAAAAAAAAAAAAAAAAAAAGATTGCAGTGATAGGGTTACATTAATAAATTAATTGATGGTGATGGCTTTACCACTGCAGAAGGAGTAAAGAGGAAGAATGCAGGAGCTATCCTGGAACCCCCAAGTACAGGGATTATGCCTCTTTACATGACTCCTTTCCAAAATAAATAAACCTGTATTATGAAAAAAAAAAGTACAGCCTTCCTGGCGGGCTCTGCACGTGTACCATGCGAACACGCTTGAGCTCATCTTTACTTATGACATCACACTGGCCTCACAGCTCCTCCTAATGTCCCTCCATCCAGAGTCAGCAAACCCTATGATATCCCACTTTCCTCACAGCTCCTCCTCTCAATGTCCTTCCAATCCAAGTCAGAGAATCCTATGACATCACACTGGCCTCACAGCTCCTCCTCCCAATGTCCCTCTCACAAGCAAAAGCAAGATTGTTGGTCCCAGAATTCCTTGCAATAAGGGGGGCCTGTGTGGGTAAATTATATCCCAAGTGGGGTTTTGATAAAAAAGGAGACCTGATTGTTGAGGTGAGGAGGATTCTGGGAATGTCATTTGATTTTACTATATGTGTTCAAATCTAGAGTTTTCCTCCTGTGAAGTCTGGAGATCCTATGATAATCACATTGCCTCCACCTCCCTCCCTGATAGAATAGAGAAATACAAAGAAGATTCTAGAAGTCACCAGAGAGATCATCAAACTGCTGACAGGAGAGGTGAGCGGTGCCGGGAAGGACGTCATGATGGACAATCAGCCGCCCCTCACATCACCGGGTAAGAGGAGACTTTATTGTAAAGGAGAGAGCAGTACGGAGGCTCCACCTAGATCCCCCATCATCTGATAAACACATAGAAACAATGTATTCAGTCAGTGTGTGTGTTTCCTACAGATGGATCCAGTAATGGGAACCCACCAGAGAGATGTCCCCGTCCTCTGTATTCCCGGGATTCCACACAGGAAGGTCACACCATCCCCCACCATCATCAGGTAGATGAGTGACAATTATTGGTAGTTCTGATTTATACACAGCATGTTTGTTACAATGAATGTTTTATTATATATTCAGAGTGCAAACCTCAGGGATGATAATATTGATGTTAAAGAAGAGTATAAAGAGGAGGATGAGGAGTATGGAGTGATGGAGGAGTTTTCAGAAGGACACAAGGATATGATGGAGCCACCTAATACCAGGAACCCACCAGAGAGATGTCCCCGTCCTCTGTATTCCCGAGATTCCACACAGGAAGGTCACACCATCCCTCACCATCATCATGTAGATGAGGAACAATCACTGATAGTATCATTAGGATCTGTACATTATCTGCATTGTTACCATTGATGTCATTTTTATTCTATATTCAGAGTGGAAACCTGAGAGATCCTAAAGTTGAAGTTAAAGAAGAGATAAAAGAGGAGGATGATGAGGATGGGGTGATGGAGGAGTCAGAGTTTCAAAAAGAACACAAAGATCTGTACCAGGACACCATGGTGGAGTCATCCAGCTACAGAAACCCACCAGAGAGATGTCTCCGTCCTCTGTATTCCCGGGATTCCACACAGGAGGGTCACACCATCCCTCCTTATTTAAAGGTTGGTGGGACAGATCATCTAGACATGGACTTGTGGAAACAATGTTTGGATTTTATAGATGTGATGTCACAATAATAAAGCTTATATCTTACAGATGATATTCTCTCTCATTCTCTTGGTTTAGAGTGGAGATCCAATCGATATAGAATTTGAGGTGAAATCAGAAGAAGAAGAGACGTATGTGAGGGATGATCAGCAGTCTATGGAGGAGGATGGAATAACGGGGACATTTATAGAGGAGGACACTCCTACAGAGATCAGCACAGGTGGGTCATTAACACTAAATACGTTCCTCCACCCATACTGCTCACTGATTGGTCCAGAGTAGGGCGGGGACTGGGTGATAATCCTCCTCCTCTGTGCTGCAGACACAATTTATTTGTACTCAGCCTCTTGTGGAACTAGGGGAAGGAAACAGAAGAAAGCTGAAAGGTGACCTGGTGTGTGCCGTGGTCAGTATGCCTAAAAGGGGGTAAAAACAAAAGACATTAGGATGAGTATATAAAGGAGGTTTATTGAAACAATACAAATTAATCGGCCAAATGCTTGAGACCTCTCAATCAGTGGCTCCGGGATGTACCTGGAGTAACATGATGACGTCCACCTGCCTAACCTTTTAATAATGTAAACCGAGACACCCTGGCGCGATGCCGCAGAAGCGGCCCCAACCCTAAACGAATGACATGAGCAGGACATGGGATTCAACCCCAGATTCCCTAAGAGGGTGCAACAATACTTTATGAAAAGTGCAGAGGTGAGAGGGGCCCAGTTAACCGTCAAAAGAGGACTATCCCTGGGTTCCCCTGATAACTGGGCCATGAGTGAAACCGAAACCGGGCACCAACCAGCCTCAATCTTGAAAAACCTGATATCGGTACCAGCCCCAGTTTGCTGCGTTTTACATGCCTCTAGGTGTAACACGAAATGGTCAGGGTACCTGATCGACTGACTAATCAGTATACAGGAATTATCTCCCGTACAAGCGAACTCCCCCGGTCTAAGGAAACCATAAAAGGCTAAATAAATAGCCGCCTTCAGCACCAGGCTAGGTAGCTGCCCAAAAGGAGACCTAGACCAAATACTCCGACACGGCCCGGAAGATGTGCCCTGCGATAGGCAGCCTGTTAGTAGGGCTCGGGGGGTTGCTCTTCTGAATACCCCTGAGAATAGCTTTAACAGAATGAGCTGCAAACAATGACTGCCTACCGGGATGAAGTAGAGAAATAAAATGTTGGCTACCTGCCAAATACCCCTTGATGGTATTGTGGGACAATTTCAGTTGAAAATGACAGTAGGCCACAAAAGACAAAAAGTAGTGATTATCAAAACAATCCGACCTAGGGTACAGAGTTAGGAAAGACTGAAATGTTCTCCAGGCCGTACTGTAAGCCCTCCTTGTGTTGATAGACAGTCACCTGTCAATTAACCCTAATGCCCCTGCCCAGTGCGTGTTTAATCCATCCTCAACAGCGAGACATGCAGGGACGGGGTGGCACAGAGGTCTGCATCCGGAACCTGCTAGAAAAAGGATGAGAAATCAAAACGAAACGGAGCGTCTGCTGCCGAATTCTGCACCCCACTAATAAACCTGCAGTGGATGTGGAACCTAAACTGTAGAGATAGCCAAATTTGCCTGCGTATGAAAGCCATGGGCCCGGATTCACAAAGCACTTACGCCGACGTATCTCAGGATACGCCGCGTAAGTGTAAATATGCGCCGTCGTATCTATGCGCTATGCCCACAGAACTAGATACGCCTAAAAATAGGCTTCTTCCTACCGACATAACTTTCCTACGCCGGCGTATTGTGGGCGCATAGTTACGCTGGATGCCCCTTTGCAAATATGCAAATGAGGGAGATACGTCGATTCACAAACGTAGTTGCGCCCGGCGCATAATATACGCAGTTTGCATAAGACTTACGTCTGACTTAAAGTTATTCCCCATCCCTGAGGCGCATCTCATGTAAAGGTATGGACCAGGGAACACAGCCGTCGTATTTTACATCGTTTACGTAGTACGTGAATAGGGCTAGTCGTAGGTTACGTTCAAGTCGTAGGCATTGATTCGACGTAACTTAGGCAGTTGTTTCGACGTGATTCTGAGCATGCACACTGGGATGTGTCCACGGGACGGCACATGCACCGTACGTTATTCGTATCTTTATGACGCTCGGCCCATCATTTACATGGGGTCACGCCTCATTAGCATGGCTCACGCCCACTTCCACCTACGCCAGCTTACGCCAAGGGAACCCAGCGTAGATTTGGGAGCAAGTGCTTTGTGAATACTGTGCTCGCCGCTCTGCGCTGGGTCGGCGTAGCGTATATTCGATGCGCTACGCCGGCATAAATATGCGCCAATGTATGTGAATCTGGGCCATGATGTGTAGCGAATAGGGATGAGCTTCGTGTTCGGGGTCAAACTCGTGTTCGACTCGAACATCGGCTGTTCACTCATTTACTGAATTTTGAACATAATGGGCTGTTCACGCCAAATTCGAGTGCCGCGTCACGGCCCATAATACACTGCGTCATCGCAGTGCATTGCTGGCTGATGATTGGCCAAGCATGTACTATGACCCGCATGCTTTGGCCAATCATAGCGCCGTCAGCACAGAGAGCCATAATTGGCCAAAGGAAAGGTGCCTTTGGCCAATCATGGCTCAGGGGAGTAGGGACACGCCCCACACTATATAAGGCTGCCTGCGTGTTGGCCTTGTGTAATGTGTTGCGGCATGTGAGAGAGATAGAGAGAGTCAGAGTGTCATTTCATTTCAGTTAGAGCAGGCAGGCGATTTAGGTAGCTGCAGTCAGTGTATTTAGTATATATATGCATCTTAGGAGTTGTGTGTATGTGTGTATATATATATATATATATATATATATATATATATATATATACTGTATTCAGTTTAGCTAGATTTCACTTCAGAGTGTTCCTGTTATTCTTGCTGTAGTATATTAAGTCAGTGTTGTGTATACTGGGCTCAGTGTGCAGCTAAAGCTGACTGTAGACAATTCCTTTTGTACTTATTCCAATACATCAAATACAATATGTCTGGAAGGCCAACAAGGAGCTGCAGACACGCACAGGCCAATAAAAGAGGGCAAGCAGGCTCTGCGTCTAGAGGCAACAGGCTCTACGTCTAGTGTTGGTCGTGGACACGGTGCATCCTCATCAGCACGTGGCCGTGGAACACGCTCGTCCTTTTTTTCAGCAGCTGACCGCGTTGAGCCGCAAAATGCAGAAGACTTGGTAGAGTGGATGACCAAGCCGTCCTCATCCTCCTCATCCTCTCTCACCCAGGCTCAGGGTACTTTGTCTGCCAAAGCAGCTGCCAAGGCGTCCTCTTCCCTCGGCTCAATGGCATCAGTCACTCCTTTCCTAGCCCCACCATGTCCTCCTGAGGAGTCCCCCGAACTGTTTGACCACAGTGTTGGGTACATGCTGCAGGAGAATGCCCAGCGTTTTGAAGGCTCCGATGATGGTACCCAGCTAGAGGAAGGCAGTAAAATGAGCCCAGAGAAAGGGGGTGTCCAAGATGGACAGAAATCTGGCAGTCATGTTCCCAAAGCTGCAGCATACTGCCAGGTTTGCTCCAGCAATGAGGAGGGAGGGGATGATGAGGTCACTGACTCCACATGGGTGCCTGAGAGGAGGAGGTGGCACAGGCACATCTCCAACGAGGCAGGATGCCCTCCAGGGGCCAGCTTAAGGGCAGCACACCGACTGCATCACGCCGCAGAGCTCCGCATGTGCAGGGCGCTGCTGTCTCTCAGCGTTATTCCAAAATTTCTTTGGTGTGGGCCTTTTTTGAGACGAGTGCATCAGATCGCAGCGCTGCTATTTGCAACATATGTCTCAAGCGTATCTCGCATGGCCAAAACATCACCTGCTTGGGCACCACATGCTTGACCAGACATATGTCGACCTGCCATGCAGTTCGTTGGCAAGCATACATAAAAGATCCACACCAAAGAACAAAGCGGACCTCTCCTTGCTCCTCATCAGCTGGGATCTCAAACCTCACTATACCTTTTAGTCCTCTCAGAAACCTGCACTGATAGGACTGAAGGTATAGAATTAGGTGTGTCACTGCCAAGTACTTGCGGGCAATCTACTATCGGTACACCAATGTCCGATTGTACCATGCAAATTTCCCTGCCCCAGCTGCTGCACCAGCAAAAGAAGTTCGCTCCCAGCCATCCACATGACCAGCGGTTGAATGCTAGCTTGGCTAAATTGCTAGAACTTCAACTGCTACCTTTTCAGTTGGTAGGCTCTGCCCCCTTCCGTGAGTTTGTGGAATGTGCAGTACCTCAGTGGCAGGTTCCCAAACGCCACTTTTTTTCTAGAGTCCACAAGCTATGGTGCCAATCTCTGAAAATTTATCACATCTGAAGTACTGACGGCCTATCTAATTTCTTGAGACCCAAACATGCCAGAAAAGTACAAATACCCCCCAAATGTCCCTTTTTGGAAAGAAGACATTCCAAGTTATTTAGAAAGAGGCATGGTGAGTTTTTTGAATTTGTAATTTTTTCCCACAATTGTTTGCAAACTTTTATCGTACACCACGAGACTCAGAGCCTCTATTCATTACATAGTGGGTTGTATAGCTTACCAGAGGTGATTGGACACTGCCACAACCAATGAAGACAAGTTCCCCTCTATGTAACCCCTCCCCTAAGGGAAGTGCCTCAGTTTTTCCGCCAGCGTCTAAGGTGTTGGATGCGATTAGGATGTGCTTAAGAAAGCTCTGCCAAAGAAGCCCTCTGGGGGTAAAAGAGCTACACTTTCGGGTCCATTCAAGATGCCTAAATTATTACGCCAAAACTGGATGCTATACGGGCCTCATGGATGAGGTGTCGCCTCTAATGTCTCTCTTTGGAGGACTGGGCTCTAGGGTCCAGCACTTTCGCTAAACTATTTGCTAAATGTCCTGGCAAAGTCTTTTACAAGGCCCAGGGAAGAGGTCTCCTTTAAGTAGGAACCCATATTCCTGAAGGTTGGCACACATATTCGCCATGATGGGTGAAGATTGGTTCTGTCTGGTCTTCAGCAGACCTGCGGCGGGGATAAGGTAAGTCAGAAAAGAGGCCTAAGCATTAATCTTAAGGACCTTTCCTATATTGGGTAGGTGTCTTCTCTTTTACCGCCACTTGATGGAGTAAAGAGTTGAGTGTTCACTCACCAGGCTCCATTACAGTGTCAGCTCCTTCAGGACAGCACACTCCTCTGCTGCAGGGGGGCGCACTTTATGTGCATAGCGAAGGGGGGCGGGGTCGCGAGCATGCACGTGCGTGCGTGGGCACGCTATTCCTCAGAAGGGAGCAGACCAGAAGGGAGCCTCACAAGCCTGGAGCTCCCTCCTTTGACGGTGACGCAGCAGCTTGAGGGCACATCAGACTCTATGTGGTTGGCTAAGCACTCCTAAGTAAGACACCTACTCAAAGCATGAAACTGTGTGTTATTAGTTGCATACTTTATGTAGATTGCTGAACTAGCACAGTAGTAAATGCGTTTTGGTACCTCGGCTTTTGCTTAGTAATATGTCTTCCCAAGGGAGAAATTCAGGGACTAAAAAAGACAAAAAAGCAGCGCCGCTTGAGACAGAATGCTCTAACCTTTCCATGCTTGGTACCTTCCTCTCCTGTAATATCTGAAGCACCTATACAGGATGAGCCATTGCCTCTATCAGGATTAGCAGCCTCTCCTGTGGTGCCTGTGCCTGCATATGTCACTGAGGACACTTTGGCGGCAGTCCTGAACAACTTATAAGGGAGAATCGCTACGTTAATTGCAAAGTCCTCACAAAAGGACAAAAAGCGAAGCAGATCTCCTTCTGTTGTTTTAGATCTCCTTGCAGAAAGATCTGAGGAGGATGATGTAACACCTTCAGGGGATAAGGATGAAGAATCGGAGGGATTAGGGATATCAGAAAAACCCTTTTCTGCTTCCCAGGTTCTGAAATCACGGGTGCGATGTTATGCTGAAGCAGTATGCTCTACATTACCCTCTTCGGAATGAACTGAATCCCGTGTCTCCTCTCTGGATTCATTAAAATCCCCGCAGGCTGCATGCTCTTTTCCGGTTCATCCTTTACTGGAGAATCTGATTTACACAGACTGGCTACATCCAGATAAGCATTTTTCACCTCCTAGGAGATTTGAAGTTCTTTATCCCATGGAGGAGAAGTTTAACAAGAAGTGGAGTCTGCCCTCTGTAGATGCAGCTATTTCTTGTGTAAATAAGAACCTGACTTGTCAAGGATGCATATTTACATGTGCCTATCCATCCCACTCACCAAAAGTTCCTAAGGTTCGCGGTAGAACATCGCCACTTCCAGTTTGTGGCTCTACCCTTTGGTTTGGCAACTGCGCCGCGGGTATTTACAAAGGTTCTGGCCCCTCTGTGGGCAAAGCTGAGGGCACGGGGCATAGCGGTGATGACCTATCTAGATGATCTACTTGTGATAGATTATTCAGTGGCAGGATTAAATCCAAGCTGTGATAAGGACGGTAGAATACCTGGAGCATTTAGGATGGATCATAAACCTACAGAAATCCTCTCTACAAGCCCTAACAAGGATAGAGTATTTGGGCATGATCATACAGCCCAAAGCAGAGTATTCGTGCCAGAGCCAAAGATCAAGTCTCTAAGAGAATTGATCCACAAGGTCAGGGCGAAGAAGGGACCATCTATTTGCCTTTGCATGAGGCCATTAGGGAAGATGGTGGCCTCTTTTGAGGCTGTTTCTTACGTCCAGTTTCATTCAAGGAAAAAAAGCAAGGAGAGAGGCGCCTCTGGGTGTAGTAGATTAAAACAATTTAATTATAAAAACATGATCATCTCACTCACATTTAAGTAGTGTAAAATAGGCATGTAGAATTTTCCTTTTGGAAGGTGAACTGTCATCTGGTGGTAGATTCCTTCTCCAGTCTGTGGGAGCACTGTGCGGGGGGATGTCACTTCATCATAGAGCGATGAATGTCTACTATGATGGAGGATCCTCAACCCGATCATGTTTTTATAATTAAATTGTTTGTTTTAATCTACTACACCCAGAGGCGCCTCTATCCTTGCTTTTTTTTCTTAGAATTGGAACATGGTCTCTGTTCCCCTTTGATGGCAACCCTGGAAGTGTGTACCCACACCAAACTAACTACAGACTTTTGATCGGTTTACACTAACCATCATTCTTTGATTCTTTGACTTTGACTCATCCCCCTTGTTTCCATACTAATATGTGCTGTTCTGACACCTGAGACTTTGTGTATCTTTTGCGCATTATTTACTTGTTTTGTCCAGCTTCATTCAAGACTACTTCAAGGCAGTATTCTATCTACATGGAACATGAGAAGCCAAGCTCTGGATTTACCCATGCGCCTGTCTCCACAGGGGTGCCAAAGCTTCAGTTGGTGGTTAAAGACCGATAACTTGCGGAAAGGAAAATCCGTTCTCCCAGTCACCTGGAAGGTGGTGTCTACGGATGCCAGCCTGTTGGGCTGGGGAGCAGTGTTAGAAGAAGCTTCAGCCCAGGGAACCTGGGCCAAGACCAAAGAGAGCCTGCCCATCAACATACTGGAGATTTCGGGCAGTATACTTAGCCCTCAGTACCTGGACACACAGGTTACAGGGCCACCCTGTTCAGGTTCAATTCGACAATGCTACTGCAGTAGCTTTTATCAATCAACAAGGAGGCACCCTAAGTCGGGATGCTCACAAGGAGGTGAATCGGATTTTGGCATGGGCAGAATATCATGTACCTTGTCTTTCTGCAATCTTCATTCCAGGGGTAGAGAACTGGCAAGCAGACTACCTGAGTCGCCAGCAGCTGTCGCCAGGAGAATGGTCTCTCCACCCCGATGTCTTTCAGGCCATATGCCAGAGATGGGGGACCTTGGATGTAGATTTGCTAGCTTCCAGGCTCAACAGGAAGTTGGACAACTTTGTGTCCAGGATGAGAGAGCCTCTGGCCTACTGAACGGATGATCTGAAAATTCCTTGGAATCAGTTTTCACTGCTCTATGCATTCCCCCGATCCCTCTCTTACAGAGATTACTGGGCAGGATCAAGAAGGAGGGAATCCTAGTGGTCCCAAATTGTCCCAAGAGGCCCTTGTACGCCGTGATCATAAAGATGGCGGTAGGAAAACCTTGGGTGCTTCCGCTTCGTCACGACTTACTGTCACAGGGTCCAGTGTTTCATCCATCCTTACAAAAGCTAAATTTGACGGTCTGGCTACTGAGACCTACATTTTGAAGAAGCAAGGGCTCTCGGGTCCAGTTCTTTCCACGCTCATTAATGCTAGAAAGCCAGCCTTCAGGCTTATCTACTACAGAGTCTGGAAGGCGTATGTTTCCTGGTGTGAATCCAGAGGGTGGAATCCTCAGAAGTATGTCATAAGTAGGACTCTCACCTTTTGCCAATTAGGAGTGTATATGAAATTAGCCCTGAGTACCATCAAGGGTCAAATATCGGCTCTATCAGTCTTTTTTCAGAGACCGCTGGCATCTCATTCCCTAGTTCGGGCTTTCATTCAGGGGGTACTGTGGATCAATCCGCCAGTCAAGTCTCCCTTATGTCCCTGGGATTTGAATTTAGTATTGTCAGTCTTGCAAAAGCAACCTTTTGAACCTATCTGCCATATTCCGTTGATTCTTTTAAGCAGGAAATTGGCCTTTCTGATTGCTATCTCCTCTGCTAGGAGAGTATCAGAATTAGCAGCTCTTTCTTGTAAAGAGCCTTATTTAATTTGTCACAAAGACAAAATTGTACTACTCCCCATCCTACCTTTTTACCAAAGGTGGTGTTGACGTTTCAGTTAAGTCAAGACATTGTTTTGCCTTCCTTTTTTCCTGAGCCGCAGACAGCGGGGGAAAAGTTATTGCACTCCCTAGATGTAGTGAGAGCAGTAAAAGTTTATCTGCAGGCAACGGCTCAGATACGTAAAACAGATGTTTTGTTTATTGTGCCATATGGTCCCAAGAAGGGCCAGGCGGCATCAAAATCCACCATTGCTAGGTGGATTCGACAAGAAATTGTTCAAGCTTATGGTTTAAGGAACAAGATTCCTCCTTTTTCTGTTAAGGAGCATTCGACCGGGGCAATAAGTACTTCATGGGCAGTGCATCACCAGGCTTCGATGGCTCAGATCTGTAAAGCTGCAACTTGGTCTTCAGTCCATACATTTACCAAATTCTATCAAATAGATGTGAAAGGACATGAGGATTCTGCCTTTGGGTGAAGTGTGCTGCAGGCAGCAGTATAGGGCTTCTTGCCCATTAGCGGCCTGCTTGATTTGTGTCTCCCACCCCTCATTGAGTATTGCTCTGGGACGTCCCACTTTGTAACAAATAGAGCAGGGGTCCTCAAACTACGGCCTTGTAACCGGCCCACCCGACCCTGACAGGCAACGCCGGTTACACTGCAGGTTGTAATACAGCGATCCTGCTGTGTCACGGAGATGACAGTGTTAACAGTTCTCGTGCGCTGTGATAAATGTCCCGCCCTCCTCCTAGACTAGCTTGTGTGATGGAGCCAGTGTTCTGTCTATCAGACGAGCTGGTCTAGGAGGAGGAAGCCGGGACATTTATCACAGCGCACCAGAACTGTTACCAACACTGTGAGCACAGCGGGACCATCACAGCAGTTGAGTGAGCAGTTTTTAATGCATTTTTTGCTGTGAAAATGACAATTGTCCCAAAAATGTGTCAAAATTGTCCGAAGTGTCCGCCATAATGTCGCAGTCACAAAAAAATAAAAATGCAATAAAACTATCTCCTATTTTGTTAACGCTATAGATTGCCGAATCGCAAAAACTGGCCAGGTCCTTTACCTGCCTAAGGTCCGGGTCTTAAGTAGTTAAAACAATCCAACATATGTCCCTTATTTCCTGGCTCAATCTGTGTAAGAGCTTCTGGGTCCCACGGCCCTCCCATTACAGCGCCAAACTTTGCTACTTAAAAATCCCCATAGGCGACGCTTTATTTTTTTTACTGGTCACATGTTTTGAATTACAGAGGTCGTCTAGTGCCAAAATTATTGCTCTCGCTCTAATGTTCGCAGCGATATCTCACATGTGTGGTTTAAACACTGTTTTCATGTGGGCCGGACTTACGTATGCGTTCGCTTCTGCATGCACGCTCACGGGGACAGGGGCGCTTAAAAATTATTCTTATTTTTTATTGTTCATTTTGCTTTATTTTAGTTCAACACTTTTTCCTAAAATTTTTTTTTGATCACTTGTATTCCTATTCATGTAAACATCCCTTGTAATAGGAATATGGCATGACAGGTCCTCTTTACAGTGATATATGGGGGGGTCAATAAGACTCCACATCTCACCTCTAGGCTGGGAAGCCTGAAATCCCCCCCCCCCCAAAAAATGATCCTGGCTTTGATTGTAGCGGTGAGTCGGTATAAGCACCGGAGGGGGAGCGTCCCCTCCCGTAAGAACGATCAAGCAGTGGAACAGCCGCCAGGATCATTATTATGGTGTAGGGAATCGCCGGCTGAAAAAGCTGATATCTGAATGATGCCTGTAACTCGGGGATATGCAATTAGCGGACCTCCAGCTGTTGCAGAACTACAAATCCCATGAGGCATAGCAAGGCTCTGACAGCCACGAGCATGACACCCAGAGGCAGAGGCATGATGGGATTTGTAGTTTTGCAACATCTGGAGGTCCGCTAATTGCATATACCTGCTGTAACTGCACCCATCATTCAGATATCCCCGCACAAAGTCAAGGACGTCATATGACGGCCGGCGGGCGGGAAGTGGTAAAAAGGCTTTTTTTTTTAACACAAAGTTGCCCATTTATACAATATTTCTAACACATAGCATGTACATACCAAAAATGACACCCCAAAATAGATTCTCCTCCTCCTGAGTACGGCGATACCACATGTGTGAGACTTACACAGCCTGGCCACATGCAGAGGCCGAGTACAGCAGAGCATGGCCGAGTACAGCAGAGCATGGCCGAGTACAGCAGAGCATGGCCGAGTACAGCAGAGCATGGCCGAGTACAGCAGAGCATGGCCGAGTACAGCAGAGCTTGACCGAGTACAGCAGAGCTTGACCGAGTACAGCAGAGCATGGCCGAGTATAGCAGAGCATGGCCGAGTACAGCAGAGCATGACCGAGTACAGCAGAGCATGGCCGAGTACAGCAGAGCATGGCCGAGTACAGCAGAGCATGGCCGAGTACAGCAGAGCATGGCCGAGTACAGCAGAGCATGGCCGAGTACAGCAGAGCGTGGCCGAGTACAGCAGAGCATGACCGAGTACAGCAGAGTACGGCCGGGTACGGCAGAGTACAGCAGAGCATGACCGAGTACAGCAGAGCACGGCCGAGTACAGCAGAGCACGGCCGAGTACAGCAGAGCACGGCCGAGTACAGCAGAGCACGGCCGAGTACAGCAGAGCACGGCCGAGTACAGCAGAGCACGGCCGAGTACAGCAGAGCGTGGCCGAGTACAGCAGAGCGTGGCCGAGTACAGCAGAGCGTGGCCGAGTACAGCAGAGCGTGGCCGAGTACAGCAGAGCGTGGCCGAGTACAGCAGAGCGTGGCCGAGTACAGCAGAGCGTGGCCGAGTACAGCAGAGCGTGGCCGAGTACAGCAGAGCGTGGCCGAGTACAGCAGAGCGTGGCCGAGTACAGCAGAGCATGACCGAGTACAGCAGAGTACGGCCGGGTACGGCAGAGTACAGCAGAGCATGGCCGAGTACAGCAGAGCATGACCGAGTACAGCAGAGCACGGCCGAGTACAGCAGAGCACGGCCGAGTACAGCAGAGCACGGCCGAGTACAGCAGAGCACGGCCGAGTACAGCAGAGCACGGCCGAGTACAGCAGAGCGTGGCCGAGTACAGCAGAGCGTGGCCGAGTACAGCAGAGCGTGGCCGAGTACAGCAGAGCGTGGCCGAGTACAGCAGAGCGTGGCCGAGTACAGCAGAGCATGACCGAGTACGGCAGAGTACGGCCGGGTACGGCAGAGTACAGCAGAGCATGGCCGAGTACAGCAGAGCATGACCGAGTACAGCAGAGCATGGCCGAGTACAGCAGAGCACGGCCGAGTACAGCAGAGCACGGCCGAGTACAGCAGAGCACGGCCGAGTACAGCAGAGCATGGCCGAGTACAGCAGAGCACGGCCGAGTACAGCAGAGCACGGCCGAGTACAGCAGAGCACGGCCGAGTACAGCAGAGCATGACCGAGTACAGCAGAGCACGGCCGAGTACAGCAGAGCACGGCCGAGTACAGCACAGCACGGCCGAGTACAGCAGAGCACGGCCGAGTACAGCAGAGCACGGCCGAGTACAGCAGAGCTTGACCGAGTACAGCAGAGCATGGCCGAGTATAGCAGAGCATGGCCGAGTACAGCAGAGCATGGCCGAGTACAGCAGAGCATGGCCGAGTACAGCAGAGCGTGGCCGAGTACAGCAGAGCGTGGCCGAGTACAGCAGAGCATGACCGAGTACAGCAGAGCACGGCCGAGTACAGCAGAGCACGGCCGAGTACAGCAGAGCATGGCCGAGTACAGCAGAGCGTGGCCGAGTACAGCAGAGCGTGGCCGAGTACAGCAGAGCGTGGCCGAGTACAGCAGAGCGTGGCCGAGTACAGCAGAGCGTGGCCGAGTACAGCAGAGCGTGGCCGAGTACAGCAGAGCATGACCGAGTACAGCAGAGTACGGCCGGGTACGGCAGAGTACAGCAGAGCATGACCGAGTACAGCAGAGCACGGCCGAGTACAGCAGAGCACGGCCGAGTACAGCAGAGCACGGCCGAGTACAGCAGAGCACGGCCGAGTACAGCAGAGCACGGCCGAGTACAGCAGAGCACGGCCGAGTACAGCAGAGCGTGGCCGAGTACAGCAGAGCGTGGCCGAGTACAGCAGAGCGTGGCCGAGTACAGCAGAGCGTGGCCGAGTACAGCAGAGCATGGCCGAGTACAGCAGAGCGTGGCCGAGTACAGCAGAGCATGACCGAGTACAGCAGAGTACGGCCGGGTACGGCAGAGTACAGCAGAGCATGGCCGAGTACAGCAGAGCATGACCGAGTACAGCAGAGCACGGCCGAGTACAGCAGAGCACGGCCGAGTACAGCAGAGCACGGCCGAGTACAGCAGAGCACGGCCGAGTACAGCAGAGCACGGCCGAGTACAGCAGAGCACGGCCGAGTACAGCAGAGCATGGCCGAGTACAGCAGAGCGTGGCCGAGTACAGCAGAGCATGACCGAGTACAGCAGAGTACGGCCGGGTACGGCAGAGTACAGCAGAGCATGACCGAGTACAGCAGAGCACGGCCGAGTACAGCAGAGCACGGCCGAGTACAGCAGAGCACGGCCGAGTACAGCAGAGCACGGCCGAGTACAGCAGAGCATGGCCGAGTACAGCAGAGCGTGACCGAGTACAGCAGAGTACGGCCGGGTACGGCAGAGTACAGCAGAGCATGGCCGAGTACAGCAGAGCATGACCGAGTACAGCAGAGCACGGCCGAGTACAGCAGAGCACGGCCGAGTACAGCAGAGCACGGCCGAGTACAGCAGAGCACGGCCGAGTACAGCAGAGCATGGCCGAGTACAGCAGAGCGTGACCGAGTACAGCAGAGTACGGCCGGGTACGGCAGAGTACAGCAGAGCATGGCCGAGTACAGCAGAGCATGACCGAGTACAGCAGAGCACGGCCGAGTACAGCAGAGCACGGCCGAGTACAGCAGAGCACGGCCGAGTACAGCAGAGCACGGCCGAGTACAGCAGAGCACGGCCGAGTACAGCAGAGCGTGGCCGAGTACAGCAGAGCGTGGCCGAGTACAGCAGAGCGTGGCCGAGTACAGCAGAGCGTGGCCGAGTACAGCAGAGCGTGGCCGAGTACAGCAGAGCGTGGCCGAGTACAGCAGAGCGTGGCCGAGTACAGCAGAGCATGACCGAGTACAGCAGAGTACGGCCGGGTACGGCCGAGTACAGCAGAGCATGACCGAGTACAGCAGAGCACGGCCGAGTACAGCAGAGCACGGCCGAGTACAGCAGAGCACGGCCGAGTACAGCAGAGCACGGCCGAGTACAGCAGAGCGTGGCCGAGTACAGCAGAGCGTGGCCGAGTACAGCAGAGCGTGGCCGAGTACAGCAGAGCGTGGCCGAGTACAGCAGAGCGTGGCCGAGTACAGCAGAGCATGACCGAGTACGGCAGAGTACGGCCGGGTACGGCAGAGTACAGCAGAGCATGGCCGAGTACAGCAGAGCATGACCGAGTACAGCAGAGCATGGCCGAGTACAGCAGAGCACGGCCGAGTACAGCAGAGCACGGCCGAGTACAGCAGAGCATGGCCGAGTACAGCAGAGCATGGCCGAGTACAGCAGAGCATGGCCGAGTACAGCAGAGCACGGCCGAGTACAGCAGAGCACGGCCGAGTACAGCAGAGCACGGCCGAGTACAGCAGAGCATGACCGAGTACAGCAGAGCATGACCGGGTACAGCAGAGTACGGCCGGGTATGGCAGAGTACAGCAGAGCATGGCAGAGTATGGCCGGGTATTGGAGAACGAAGAAAAAAGATATAGAAAAAACACTGCGCTAAACTTAAAACGTAAATGCTGCTAGTACCAAAAAATTGCAGATACAAATTTCAAAACATGTTAAAATATATGAGGTACGGCGCAAAAACAATATCTGAAAAAAAAAAAAAATTGCTAATGACACCAAAACCAAAATATCAGTGAAACCGTTGATAATGTCACCAATGTATGTGTAAAAATTCATTAAATATAAATAATTTGAATTATATATATAAAAAGCGAGTCAACAATTATTGTGCATATATTAAAAAGAAAAATGAAAGGATACCAAAATTGTTAACATAATATAGTGAATGGAAAAACTTTTTCCCAACAGAAAGTCCCAAGTGAAATAAAATGAAATAATCTTCTTGTCAGAAATGACGTGACATCCGAAAATAATTCCTCCACCAATGAGACACCCGAAGTGAGAGAGATGTATAGCCAGATTCAGAAAACACTTACGCTGGCGTATCTACAGATACGCAGCGTAAGTGTACAGATGCGCCGTCGTATCTATGCGCCTTATTCTCAATACCAGATCCGCCTGAATTCTGGCCTCATCCGACCGACGTAAGTCTCGAACGCTGTCAGATCTTGGGCGCATATTTACACTGGCTGCTAGGGGCGCTTCCATAGATTTACGCGTTGAACATGTAAATGAGCTAGATACGCCGATTCACGAACGTACTTGCGCCCGTCGCAGTAAGCTATGCCGTTTACGTTAGGCGTACGTCCGGCGTAAAGTTATCCCTCATAGAGCAGGGGTAAGTCATGTTAGGGTATGGACGTCGGAACAACCGTCGGATTTTACTTCGTTTACGTAAGTCGTACGTGAATGGGGCTGGGTGTAGGTTACGTTCATGTCGAAGGCATTGAGCCGTCATATCTTAGGGAGTATATGCAACGTTATTCTGAGCATGCGCCGTTCGATCGGCCCTTCATTTACATGGGGTCAGGGTTAATTTAAATGTAGCACGCCCACTACCTGCCTACTTTGAATTAGGCGGGCTTACGCTGACCAAATTACGCTACGCCGGCGCAACGTACGGGGCGAGTGCTTTGTGAATACTGCTCTTGCCTCTCAGAGTTACGTCGGCGTAGCGCATATGAGATGCGCTACGCCGGAACAAAGATGCGCCGATCTACCTGAATCTAGCTCCTAGTCTCTTTACCAGATAAAATTACCACAAACCGGCGGTCAAGCTGGGCACAGGGTGTTTAAAGACTTATGGCTGGGATCAGTTCTTGTACTGAGTCACGATTGAAACGAATCTCAGGGATAAAAACAGAAAAGCCACATAGTGTAGACTGCGATAGTACAGTTTAATAGAAAATGGTAATGCACTTACAGGAGTTGCATTATATACGCGCGATATACAAATAATCTCGAGCCGTGTGCAGTGGATGTCGGCGTCTCCTCCCGTCCCCTCTGCTGTATCAGTCAAACGTTCTGTTGCACGTGATGACATCGAGACACAGGCCACACCTACGCGTTTCGTCACGAAGCGGACGTCATCTGGGATAGGCTATTGCCGAGTACGGCTGGGTATGGCAGAGTACGGCCGGGTATGACAGAGCACGGCCCGTGTATGGCAGAGCACGGCCGTGTATGGCTGAGCATGGAGGGATGGATGTGACTTCAATTGTCACTGAGTAGCGCTGTGGGCACTACAGATGCAGCCCACAGTGCTGCTGCCATTGATCTCTCCCACCCTCCCCTCTCACTGTGTATGACGCCGGTTTGTTTACAAGTGATCACTCCGTCATTTCATGGAGCGATCACTTGGTAAACGGCCGCTATCATGGGCCATTTTCCATTATTGACATCCTCCCAGGGGGTGCGATTCTGGGAGGATGTCAATGTACGCTTTTCCAGAATTAACGAATCGTTAAGTGGTTAACACTAAATACATTCCTCCACCCATACTGCTCACTGATTGGTCCAGAGTGGGGCGGGGACTGGGTGATAATCTTCTTTCTCTGTGCTGCAGACACAATTTATGTCTCTAGACTGGATTTATGGAGATTCTGGGGATCAGCAAAAGGTTGATTTTCACCATAGATGTTACTCTACCTAGACACCTGGGGTATGTGCTTTGGGTCTTCTGCCCCATGCCCGGGTCTAGCATGATCTCTGACAGAACAATCCCTCAGGATTACTTGTTCTGTTGTCTGCTGTCTGTGCCGGGTGGAGGGATATGTCTGTGTAGTCTCAGACCCAAGTCACTGAGTGCAGTCTCAGGAGATGGGAGGCAGCGGTATGGGATCTCTGCAACTTGTCTCATGTAAACATTTCATCTTCCACTGATTACTGAACACCAATATTATGAGTCCTGACCCTGCACTATATACTCTATGTTGTACATTACATACTCCTGACCCCTGCACTATATACTCTATGTTGTACATTACATCTTTCTGATACTATATAGTCCTATCTGTTGTATCTTATACAATATGTTGTACATTACATAGTCCTGACTTCTGCTCTCTCCCCTCTACCCACTGCTATATATACACATAATATGTATTCTCTTTTCTTACACACATTTTTTACCAGCTGGACATTTTATCTGATGATGTGATTGGAGCACAGACTTTTACATGGTGATAATAATGTGATAGCATCCTCAAACTTTGGAACCTTAAACAGAAAGTGATAATGAGGGAGGAGTCAATAACCCAATGATGGAGGTCTTCAGGATCAGTCCAGTCTTCATCTTGGTTGTTCTCCCCCATCCTCACTCTCTGACTTCTGGTGGGGCTCAGCCCCACTGTCATTCATGACTAAATCATGGACTAAATAAGGAAGTGCAGGACTTCTTGTGTTGGGAAGATGGCAATGAGTGATAGAGGGGGTTGGGACACTCGTCCTATAATCCCCTCATCACTGTCACTCCTATAAAAGACAGTTCTCGTTGTTTCCTCACTCTCTGACTAAGGTCCATGAATAAAGAAATGATCTAGTAGGAGATCAGAGGAGCCATTTACTAGTTACCTTGAGGGGGGAATTGTAAGATCCTCAGAGACAAAGCTGCCTGATGTGGGCGGAGACCTGGTTTAGGGGAACCAATCAGCTCATGTCTAGTAATCTTTTTATTTCTATTTTAGTAGATGGACGGGAGATGAGGAAAACCTCAGAGGATTGTCTCACTTTGTCTCCAGACTGTAAAGTAGAAGATGAGGACATCACACAGTATAGTCCAGGAGAAAACCCGACTACCTCAAATGTCCATCCGGCACCACACAGTGTAGATGGACCATCGTATTCCTCTTATCCTGAGGAACCTCCGACTGTGCGGGACGGTGCCGGACCATCGTATTCCTCTTATCCCGAGGAACCTCAGACTGTGCGGGACGGTGCCAGACCATCGTATTCCTCTTATCCCGAGGAACCTCAGACTGTGAGGGACGGTGCCGGACCATTGTATTCCTCTTATCCTGAGGATCCTCAGACTGTGCGGGACGGTGCCGGACCATTGTATTCCTCTTATCCTGAGGATCCTCAGACTGTGCGGGACAGTGCCGTCCTTCCAACAGAGAAGAGGTTTTCCTGTACTGAGTGCAGGAAGTGTTTCCGTTTTAAATCTAATCTTAACG
Organism: Rana temporaria; assembly: GCF_905171775.1. NCBI lineage: Eukaryota > Metazoa > Chordata > Amphibia > Anura > Ranidae > Rana > Rana temporaria. The sequence goes on from NW_024404439.1 coordinate 89,536, forward strand.
TGCATGAAAGATCTCACACGGAGGAGAAGCCGTATTCCGGTCCTGAGTGCGGGAAATGTTTTTCAGATATGTCCCATCTTTCCACACATCAGAGATCTCACACAGGAGAGAAACCGTATTGCTGTCCTGAGTGTGGGAAATGTTTTACACGGAAGTCCAGTCTTTACAGACATCAGAGATCTCACACGGGGGAGAAGCCGCATTCCTGTCCTGAGTGTGGGAAATGCTCTTTAGATAAGTACAGGCTTAACATACATCAGAGATCTCACACGGGGGAGAAGCCGCATTCCTGTCCTGAGTGTGGGAAATGCTTTTTAGATAAGTACAGGCTTAACAGACATCAGAGATCTCACACGGGGGAGAAGCCGTATTCCTGTCCTGAGTGTGGGAAATGTTTTTCAGATAAGTCCAGTCTTTCCAAACATCAGAGATCTCACACGGGGGAGAAGCCGTATTCCTGTCCTGAGTGTGGGAAATGTTTTTCAGATAAGTCCAGTCTTTCCAAACATCAGAGATCTCACACGGGGGAGAAGCCGTATTCCTGTCCTGAGTGCGGGAAATGTTTTTCCGATAAGACCAATCTTTACACACATCAGAGATCTCACACTGGGGAAAAGCCGTATTCCTGTACTGAGTGCAGAAAATGTTTTTCAGAGAAGTCCAGTCTTTCCAAACATCAGAGATCTCACACGGGGGAGAAGCCATATTCCTGTCTTGAATGCGGGAAATGTTTTTCACAGAAGCCCCATCTTTACTCACATCAGAGATCTCACACGGGGGAGAAGCCGTATTCCTGTCCTGAGTGCGGGAAATGTTTTTCACAGAAGTCTGATGTTTCCAAACATCAGAGATCTCACACGGGGGAGAAGCTGTATTCCTGTCCTGAGTGCGGGAAATGTTTTTCACAGAAGTCCATTCTTTCCACACATCAGAGATCTCACACGGGGGAGAAGCCGTATTCCTGTCCTGAGTGCAGGAAATGTTTTTCAGTGAAGTCCACTCTTTCCACACATCAGAGATCTCACACGGGGGAGAAGCCGTATTCCTGTCCTGAGTGCGGGAAATGTTTTTCACAGAAGTCCAATCTTTCCACACATCAGAGATCTCACATGGGCGAGAAGCTCCTGTCATGAGTGAGGGAATTGTTCCTCACTGAAGTCCTGTCTTCCTGTACATCAGGGATCCCACACAACCCTCGAGGTGTATTAGTGAGTGTGGGAAATGTCTTGTATATGAATGTTGCTGGACATCACAGCTCTCATGTGGGGAAGAAGCACACCCTGATATACACCTCAGATATACTCCATGGCTGATCTTCATCATGTAAGAAACACTTCATAAGGAGATCAGAGATCACCAAAGACATGGATGAAGTGTTGTACCGTGTTGGCCATTGATAGCAGTAGAAAAATAAAAATGGAGTCATTACCTCTCATTGGCTGAGTACATTTTGGGGTGGAAGATTTCACAAACACTTAGAGGTCGGTATAAAATAAAAATAGTTGAATGAATGTGAGCGGCCATGATGAATATTGGATGTATTTTATTTCATACACTGATTTCCTTGGCTCCATCTAGTGGCCATAAAGCATTATTGTCCTATTTTTACTGATTGAGGTATTTAATGAAAAATGGCGTTTTATGGCCACTAGATGGAGCTGACAATCATAGGAAATCACTGTGTTACATTCTAGCAATATGTGTAAGAGCTGAATGAATTTCCTATAAATAGAGTCCTCAGTTTGCTCTGTCAGACATGATTTCATACTAATACCTGAGATCATACTCATACACTTATCAGTACAGCAGATATTGGGGGATAGAAGGGAAAGTGTATGGAAGCCTCACCTTCTAATACAACCCATTCAGTTTAAAATAGAAATGAAAGGCAAAACATTTGTGTATAGATATAAAATATATTAGAAGTACCTTTCTCCCCTTTTTTATAAGTGATCACATTCCCTCTGTTCTCAGCTGCATACGAGTTGGGATAGGAGAACAGCAACACACCGGTCTTCCCAGTGAATGGCTGTGCAGGGGGGAGGTTGTAAGCACAAGTCTGATGATTGGAGGAGAGCAGGTTGACTTCCAAGCTCAGCACAGCCAGCAAACTGACCATGTTGTGCTCTCCTGCCTAGTGTGGTCAGTTCTTAACCGGAAAGTAGAGGGATTGGCAGGATCACCAGGGATTTCACACAAAGGAAGCAATACAAAGAGAACAGGAGACTTCTTCATACCAGTACATGGGACAGCAGATACAGATCAGGAAGAGGAAATGTTGGACTTATATACAGTTGTGTTCAAAATTATTCAACCCCCCAATGCTGTAAAGGGTTTTAGGGAATTTAGTGTACATTTGTAATTGTATTCAGAATGAAATCCTACAAGGACTTCTTAAAGAACCATATGCAACTAAAATTACATCAATTGGTTTTGTAATACAGTAGTAAATGTTTATTTTGTGAATTCTTCATTTACACAATTATTCAACCCCTTAAAGACTACCACTCTGAAGAACAGAGGTTCATTGAAGTGTTTTCAATCAGGTATTGAAAACACCTGTGGATGTCAGGGAGCAGCAATAGAGCCTAATAAGCACCAATCAGGCAGATTTAAAATGACTGTGATACTCAGCTCCTTCTAGACATTTACTGGTGTGGTTACAAACATGGTGAAGTCAAGAGAATGGTCCGGGAAGACAAGAGAAGAGGTGATTACTCTTCACAGGAAGGGCAATGGCTATAAGAAGATTGCAAAGATGTGAAACATACCAAGAGACACCATAGGAAGCATCATTCGCAAATTCAAGCCAAAGGGCACTGTTGAAACGCTACCTGGTCGTGGCAGAAAGAAGATGCTGACTTTGACTGCTGAGCGCTACCTGAAGCGTAGAGTGGAGAAAAGTCCCCGTGTGACTGCTGAGGAACTGACAAAAGATTTGTCAGATGTGGGTACTGAAGTTTCTGCTCAGACAATACGGTGCACACTGCGTAATGAAGGCCTCCATGCCAGAACTCCCAGGCGCACCCCCTTGCTGTCTCCAAAGAATAAGAAGAGTCGACTGCAGTATGCAAAAATCATGTGGACAAACCACAGAAGTTTTGGGATTGTGTTCTGTGGACTGATGAAACAAAGTTAGAAGTGTTTGGGCCCAAGTATCAACGCTATGTTTGGAGGAGGGAGAACAAGGCCTATGATGAAAAGAACACCTTGCCTACTGTGAAGCATGGCAGGGGGTCAATCATGCTTTGGGGCTGTTTTGCTTCTGCAGGTACAGGGAAGCTTCAGCGTGTGCAAGGTACCATGAATTCTCTTCAGTACCAGGAGATAGTGGATAACAATGTGATGCAGTCCGTCACAAACCTGAGGCTTGGGAGACGCTGGACCTTTCAACAGGACAATGATCCCAAGCATACCTCCAAGTCCACTAGAGCATGGTTGCAGATTAAAGGCTGGAACATTTTGGAGTGGCCATCGCAGTCACCAGACTTAAATCCGATTGAGAACCTCTGGTGGGACTTAAAGAAAGCAGTTGCAGTGCGCAAGCCTAAGAATGTGACTGAACTGGAGGCTTTTGCCCATGATGAATGGGCGAAGATACCCGTAGATCGCTGCAAGACACTTGTGTCAAGCTATCCTTCAAGTTTAAAAGCTGTTATAACTGTAAAAGGATGTTGTACTAAGTACTAAGATTGAATGTCACTTGGGGGTTGAATAAAACTGATAATGATGTGAGCACAGAAAAGACATTTGTGGTTATTTCATTATAAATGTTATGTTATATTTGTCTGACCTACACGTGCCTCTTTGATTTAATTGTAAGCAGGATGACTGAATGATCAAAATCAATGTCAAACTGGCCAAAACAATCAATTTCAGTGAGGGTTGAATAATTTTGAATACAACTATTCTTTACCCAGTTCAGCCTTGGGAAGGTTTTACCCCCCTCCCTTCATGACCAGCCCAGGCCATTGTTTGCTATTTAACACTGCGCTCCTTTACCTGGTAATTACTCAGTCATGTGACGCTGTACACAAATTACATTTATATTATTGTTTCCCACCAATAAAGATTTCTTTTGGTGTTTTTGATCACCTCTGTGTTTTTTTATTTTTAAAAAAAATTAAATTTAAAACCAAAAACAATATTTTTACTTTCCGCTATAAAACATCCAACAGAAAAATAACAACATCGAATTTCTTCATAAATTTTGGCCAAAATATATTCTGCTCTATGTCTTTGGTAAAAAAAATCCCAGTAAGTGTATATTGACTGGTTTGTGTGAAAGTTATAGGGCCAGATTCAGGTAGATTGGCACATCCATATTCCGGCGTAGCGTATCTCATATGCGCTACGCCAACGTAATTTTGAGAGGTTAGTAAAGTATTCACAAAGCACTTGCTCATTACGTTGCGCCAGTGTGCTGTGAATTTGAAGGCGCAAGCCGGCGTAAGTGGGTGTGCCCTTATGCAAATGATGGGCTGAACGTGGAGCAGTGGATTACGCCCTGCGTATCATAGACGGAGCATGCACAGTCACGTGGAAGTATGATCGCTTCCCTGTGCGCATGCTCACAACTACGACGGCCCAACTTCCTGGGATACGCCGGCTTACGGCGAGCGCATAAATACGCCCAGACATGCGCCCGACCGGCGCAAAATTACATCCTGCTTCCCCCCCCCCCCCTGAGCAAAGTAATTTTGTCTGGTCTGGAGATGGCACCTCCTCAAGTGGGCAAGGAGAAAAAGAGGAAGCACAACTTCAACCCTGCTGAGATGGAGATTATGTTGGCGGCACTGACTAAATACGATGCCAACCTGCATGGTGCCAAAAGTCATAATACCACCAAGGCACAGAGGAGGGAGATTCTGTCCCAGATCGCCCTGGATGTCAATGCCATTGGCAACAAAAAACGCACTTCTGATAACATCCAGAAGAAGTTGAATGACATGCGACGTCGGGTCCGGGACAAGTTGGCCCTGATTAAAAAGCATGCCAGGGGCACGGAAGGAGGGTTTGCCTGTTCATTGCGATTGACACCTTCCGAGGAGATTATCGCAAGGTGTCTTTCCCAGGAGCAGGTGGAGGGCGTTCAGGGATACGACTCCACTGATCGGCACTTGAGGACAGCTAAGTGTGTTTTATCCTCCATTTGGTGTGTAGCATGTGAGGGGTGGAAGGTAACATGTGACAAGTGTGTGGGTCCACCAACATGTGATTTTTTTGTGTCATCCGCAGATGTGCTGGATGGAGCTGGGCCCGTCGTCGGCTGTTGTTCGACCCACACCACCCCCGGAACATACTGTGGCTCAGTCGGACCCCCTGGGAAGCCTAGGCATGTTGGTGAGGGGGAGTGCCCACACCTCAGCTCTTGAGTTTGTTGTGGAGGAGTCCATTGATCTCCACTAGGAGGACTCGATCTATTTATAGGAGGTTTCCAGCATCCCTGGACTCTCAACCACCTCCCCGACCATCAGGTCTACCCCATCCAGGAGAACCCCATCCCCGTCTGGATGGGCCCAAGCCTCTCCTTCCCCCAGGAAGGCTATAAGGAAGACGAGGGTTGTACTGCAAGAAGGGCTGTAGAAGGAGCAGGGCCGCAGACCCGCCATATCGGGGCTATGGTGGGTGATGTGTGGCGGACAGCCTGGCCTCCTTGGCCAAGTCCCAGGCTGCATGTACAGCGACATTGCAGCAGTCCCTCACCATGCATGCTGATCAGGGCAGCAAAATGACAGAGAGCCTGCAGGATGTGAGCTCTAACTGTATAGCGATGGTGACATGCATGGGGGAGCAGCAGGCCGCAACAGCAGTCCTCATGGCGGAGGTGAGGAGGTTGGCAGGTGCAGTAGAAGCCAACACTGCTGCTGTGTGCAAAAACAATAAGGATATGGACAGCCGCACTCCAGTAACTTGAAAAAAGACGTGCCCTTTATTGGGTGCAGGAAAAAATGCACTACAGATATCAGCACACAGTGGGATAAACAGCTGACGCGTTTCACATTGAGTGTCAATGCTTAATCATAGCTAAACAACACTGCTGCTGTGCATGCGGAGGGGAGGCAGACCCGGCGGCACCAGCACCACAATACGACCCGCCAGTTGAGGATGCTCGCACAGACAAACTCAGTGCTCACCCGCCTCGCCATCGCTATGGAGGGCAGGCAGTCACCACCTGCCAGGAGTGACCGAGCAACTGAGGAGCCGTGGCACCAGCCTTGGCCCACGTCAGAGCAGATGAGTGCTCATTTATTTTTTATATTCTGCTCAGAGTATGTTTTTTTTTATTTTTATCCTGCTCAGAGTATGAGCTTTATTATTATTTTTATTCTGCTCAGAGTATGAGCTTTATTATTATTTTTATCCTGCTCAGAGTATGAGCTTTATTTTTTAAGTGGTAGTTCCTACACACGGTGTGGAGTGTAAACTACAGTGTGACTGGTGTGTGAATGTGGGGGGGTGACACTCCTGCCGGCAAAGGGGTGTCACCCTCGGTCATGTGAATGTGGTATGAATGGTCAGCAACATAATTGGAGCCTTGCCGTGGCGTTGCTGCTCCCAAGTCCTGCTTGGTGGACTTGGGCTAATCCAATGTGATGTGGATGTGGGGTGTGTGCTAGGGACCACGGTGGTGTGCATGCGTGCATTCTCCTTGTGCCATGATGAATGTGGGTGTTTAACGTGCAAAGATACGTTCCACGAGGCAACTCCTGACTGCTCTTCCCTCAGCAGACGGGGTACCTACGGTTTGGGGGGGACTATGTGGTTGGGGTGTCAGGTCATCACGTAGGTCAATCTCCAGGCCCTTTCTGATGGCGAAGTTGTGCAAAATGCAACATGCACCGATGATCTGGCACACAAAGTTTGGGGAATACAACAGGACCCCCCGGACGTATCCAGGCATCGGAAACGGGACTTCAGGAGGCCAAAGGTGCGTTCCACCACTCCACGGGGACGTGCGTGTGCAGCATTGTAGTTTTGCTCTCCTGTGGTTTGGGGATTCCGGAATGGAGTCATGAGATGGGGCCCAAGTGCATGTGCCCCTCGTGATGTCTGCATCATGGGGTAGGACAGTCATGCCTGACACCCATGTCACTCACCAACCAGCCAGCTGTCTCCGTACACGTTCTGTTCAAATTCTGTGGAGATGTGGCTTTGACGGTATATGTAGCTGTCGTGGCTGGCCCCAGGGTGTTTGGCATGGATGTGATATATGAGGCAATGGGCATCGGCTATCACCTGTACGTTGATGGAATGCCAGTGCTTCCGATTGCGGTATATGTGCTCTGTGGCAAGGGGGGGCCGTATTGCCACATGTGTGCAATCAATGGCCCCCACGGTGTGTGGGAATCCTGCAATTTGATAGAAATCCGGCATTGCCTTATTCCGCAGATGCTCATTGGTGGGTTTGATGATGTGGTGGGACATGCGTGTGAGGATTGCGGGGACAACCTGGTGCACACATCTGCTTATGGAAGATTGTGACATCCCAGCCACCACTCCACTTGTACGCTGAAAAGATCCACTTGCAAGGAAATGCAGTGTTGCCAGTACCTTGACCAGTGGCTGCACTGCATGTGAGCGGTGTGTCTTGCTGGTGATGTCATCCTGCAGGGTTGTGGCTAATTCCTGGATGGCAGCAGGGCTGAATCTGACAATGTGAAACACCTCCGAATCACCCATGCCAAAGGTGTTCATGCACGTGCGGTATATCCTCTCCTGTGCCCTCCTACGAGTCGGTTGACACAGTAGTATTGCTAGGACCATGGCTGCCCCTGGCATGTTGGCATACAGATGTGTTGTTCTGCAAGTGGGGTTGCTCAGCTCGTCCGTAACGGTGCTGCTGTAGCTGCTCTCCAGCTGACCTGTGGACGTCTGTTGCTAAGTTGCCCCTGCTTTTATGAGGAGCAAGTTTGCGCTGGGTGTACAACTTACGCGTATGTTTGGGAATCGCCGTATCTCCCTCATTTGCATAGGAAATCAATGGGAGCGCAAGATGCCTACGATACGCCGGCGGAGGAAAGTTAAGTCGGTCGGGAGAAGCCTAATTTCAGGCGTATCTATTTTCGTGGGTAAGGCACATAGTTACGACGGTGCACATTTTGACTTACGTGGTGTATCTCGAGATACGTCCAACCTGAATCTAGCCCATAATGTCTACAAACTATGGAATATATTGGAATTTTTATTTGTTTATACTACTAATGGTGGTGATCAGCGACTTCTAATGGGACTGCCATAGTGTGACAGGAAATCTGACGCTGGGGGGGAAACTGACACTCACTGACATCACCAGTGACACCAATACAGAGATCAGTGATAATACTATGCACTGTCACTGTACTAATGACACTGGCTGGGAACTGACATCACCAGTGACACCAATACAGAGATCAGTGATAATACTATGCACTGTCACTGTACTAATGACACTGGCTGGGAACTGACATCACCAGTGACACCAATACAGAGATCAGTGATAATACTATGCTTTGTCACTGTACTAATGACACCGGCTGGGAGCTGACATCACCAGTGACACCAATACAGAGATCAGTGATAATACTGTACACTGTCACTGTACTAATGACACCGGCTGAGAACTGACATCTCCAGTGACACCAATACAGAGATCAGTGATAATACTATGCACTGTCACTGTACTAATGACACCGGCTGGGAACTGACATCACCCGTGACACCAATACAGAGATCAGTGATAATACTGTGATGGATTAGGTAAAATTACCATTTTCTATGCATCTTTTCTATACTATAAAGTCTATATAGTTTTTGTTTAAAACAACCGCTAGTAGCACCCACTCCCATCGAGTGAAGAATGTAACTAAAAATTGGTGCCTCCGCCCAGGACTACACCCTATCTGATGACGCTCAGATCCTGGAGGAAGTTCACCTTACATGGACACAACCAATCAGAAGCTACGAGTATCTAGATAACGTTATGCTAATAATTGCTTACAGCATTAGTCGCTCACCTATAAAACCCCCCATGTTCCCGGAACCAATAAAGAGAGTATCTTCAATCTGAGCACAATCTCAGTGTGGTCCTTTTGTCATGCATGCACTACATCATATAGGCCTAATCAGGATGGGCGGCAGATACTCACCAGACGATTAGTCTGATCCATATCATCTGGCGCCCTAACGTGGGGCCCCGGGTTGTGAACCAACAGACAGCCGATCGCGAAGGGGCTGAGGTGGACCAATGCGGATGGGCCGGAGACTGATCACCTCCAGAGTACGGTAAGACATACCTTTCAGTACCTTACCAGTACGTGACCCATCTCTGTGTCTAATGTGGCTGCCGGCGGTCACCAGAGACAGGTAAGTGCTTGCCCGGGGTCTAATTTGTATTGAACCTGTACCTGAGTATCTGCTGCCTGGTTTTGTGTAAATGTGCCATCTGGTCTCGGAGAGAGGGAGAACCTGAGGGGGAGTGCTCTGCAGAGGGTATTGAATTGACACGGGAACTCCTCGTTCACGGCAACGCGGTGTGTGCATCGTGAGAGGAGGTGATGGGTGCACGTCACAGGTGGTGACGGCGCGGAGACTCGGTGGGGGCCCCTCTTCTCAGAACATATCTCTCTCTCTTTGCGGCCGGTTGATTTGTCATGTATTAAGTGTGTTTGTGGATTAATGTTTGGAATGCATGAGGGTGTTTGGGGTTTACTAAGAGTTAAGGAGTCAGAATATAGTCAGGAACTACAAGGACGCCACCCTCTGCTGTCCAAAAAACCTGAAGTCTTAGTCTTCCGTCTGAACATTCACTATCCTGTCAAAGGGAAAATAGGAAAGTCGATACAGCAGATATAAGTAGAGGCTGAGCAGGAGGGGCCCAGTATCGAGAGGTGTCCCTGTCATCAGGAAAGGCCAGAAGAGTGTGAGGGGACAGAGAAAGAGCGAGTAAGAAACCTTGGGTTCTTGTTGGGAGGGCCCCGGCAGAGAAGAGAAGATGGGACAGAAAACAGTTAAACCAGAAAATGAAGTTTCAGCACCTGACCTTGTGGCAGAAAGGGAGGGGGTGGAGTATGTGAAGAGATTGGGAAAGCTGGCAAAAGTATGTGGGATGACCGCAAGTGGAGGCCGGCTACAGCCAGAAGAATGGCGGAAGATAATGAAAAGACAAACGAGGCGTTTTGTCAGATAACAACTTACTGAAAACAGCAGAAGCCTGGTATAATGTGGCAAAGGCCGTCCACAGAGAACAATGGACAGAGCAGGAAGTGCAACAGGGGAAACAGACGGTGTATGTGTATCACCAATGCATTGATAAGAATGATCCATTATGTGTGCTGACTGAAAATAATCATCCGCCTCCCTATGATGAGTGTAACACTTGTCACAATATTAAGCCCCACCTGCCATCAAATGCCCCATTGCTGCCCGTACTCCCGCCCCCAGCCCAACACACTCCTTCCTGCTGCCATCTTAGGTCACCCAGTAAAGATGCTGGAAGACTCCCTATGACTCCTTCCAGTGGTGGCCATCTTGGTGCACCTAGTCAGAGCACCGGAAGGCCTACAGGCCCTGTAACCCCCATCTAACTGGTCCTGACAGCAAACGGTACTTATTACATACCTCCCCCAATGACCCAAACCCCCATCATGCCTATTGTAATGGGTGCCACCGCCCCAGCCGGGGGAGTCCCGGCGCTCACTGATGCAGCAGCAAGACCAAACGGGAGCCTGCATTCATATCAGAACCTTCCAGCATCCTTATCGGACTCCTTTCTGCCCCTTTCCTATGAGGGGGAGTTGATTACCTGGAACAATGGACCATTGGCCCACCCAATGCCACAGGCATCAACGGTGGTCCCTAGGCCGGTAGCCTATGCACCTGTTATGTATGTCACATTAACCCCATCCCAGGCATCTGTATTAGTAACCACCCTACCAGACCCAGAAAAACAACCCATGCCTTTCTTCCCGAAGGTTGGCCCAGATCCAAAAAACCTACTCAGCAGCGTGGAGGGACCTAGTTAGCTTGTGTGAGATAAAGGCAGGAGACACTTACTGGCCAATCATGGAAAAGTGTTTCCAGGATGCAAGGATTGTCAATGACAATGCCTTCACTTTAGGTGTGGAGTTCTGTGAACAATTGCATGGATGGGTGAGGGAAAGGCAGGCCGACCAAGCCACTAGTATCCAAGATGTCCCCCAAGACAAAACAGTCAGTGGAGAAGTTTTATACTAGGCTGACACAAGTTTTCTCAGATTTAGGATTCACCACCCATAACAAGGCACACAGCCAGATGCTGTCTTCAGCCTTCGTGGCAGGCCTCAAGGAAGTCCATACAAAAAGGCCTCACCATAGCCCGTCCAAAGTATTGTATGCTGCCCCTAGACACCCTCCTTTTGGTAGCAAAGGGTCTGGAATCCTCTCAGACCACCAAGAAAACCCACACCACTTATGGTTGTGGAGACCACCCCATACACACCGATGCCACCACCAACCTGTTTCAAATGTGGAAATCCTGGACATTTTAAAAGGCCTGTAACGTAGGCATGGGCGAACAGTTCGGCCCAAGCAGAAGTTCGGGCCGAACTTTCATTGTTCGGGCGTTCGACCGTTTGTTCATCCCCCAACCGACCACAATGCACTGCGGTGCTGAACAGTGCATTGCAAGCCCTGATTGTCTGAAGCAGTAAAAGCTTCAGCCAATCAGGGCACAGAGAATTGTCAGAGTCATGATTGCACACTGTCATCATGACTTTATCCAATCATGGCTCATACCCGCCCCACAGTATAAAAGTATTCTTTCAATGGCAGCCGTTTTCAGTGTGATTGTGGCATGGAGAGAGAGAGATAGAACAGGGTTCTGTTCAGTGCTATTTGTTAGGGATGGGCTGTCTGTTCGCGTCGAACATGAGTTTGACAAGAACATCGGCTGTTCTATCGTTCGCCAAGGATCGAACTTTATGGGCCAATTGCGCCAAATTAGAGCTGCACGTCGCGGCCCATAATGCACTGTGTCATCGCAGTGCATTGCTGGCTGATGATTAGCCAAGCATGCACTATGACCCGCATGCTTTGGCCAATCACAGCACCGTCAGTGAAGAGAGCCACAAGGGTGCCTTTGGCCAATTATGCCTCAGGGGGTTAAGTTCACACCCCACACTATATAAGGCTGCCTGCATGTCAGCCTTGTGTAGTGTGTTGCAGCGTTGAGAGAGAGAGAGTGTGTGTGTGTCATTTAACCACTTCAGCCCGGACCATTTGTCAGCCTAAGGACCAGAGGTGTTTTTACAATTTGGCACTGCGCTGCTTTAACTAGTAATTGCGCGGTCATGCAATGTTATACCCAAACAAATTTTGCGTCCTTTTTTTCTCACGACTAGAGCTTCCTTTTGATGGTATTTGATTGCCTCTGCGATTTTTATTTTTTGCGATATAAACTGAATTTTTTTTACAACCCCCCCCCCCAAATTACCCCATTTTGGAAAGTAGAATATATATTTTATTTTATCCCAAGTGATTGAATAATGACAAAATAACTATTTTTGTTTTTTACAAAAAGTTGTCACTAAATGATATATTGCTCACCCTTGGTGATATGCGGAATTGCACCCCAAAATACATTTTGCTGCTTCTCCTGAGTACGGGGATACCACATGTGTAAGAATTTTTGGGAGCCTAGCAGTGTATGGGGCCCCCGAAATTCAAGCACCGCTTCAGGTGCTTGGATTTTGGGGTCCCGTAAGTGGCTAGGCTCCCAAAAAATCCCACACATGTGGTATCCCCGTACTCAGGAGAAGCAGCAAAATGTATTTTGGGGTGTAATTCCAAATATACCCATGGCATGTTTGACCAATATGTCATTTAGTGACAACTTTGCGCAACATGCCTCTCAGCAAACAGCTTGGGGTGTCTACTTTACAAAATGGGGTCATTTGGGGGGTTTTGAACTGTCCTGGCATTTTATGCACAACATTTAGAAGCCTATGTCACACATCACCCACTCTTCTAACCACTTGAAGACAAAGCCATTTCTGACACTTTTTGTTTACATGAAAAAATAAATTTTGCAAGAAAATTTCAGTACGTTGAACCCCCAAACATTATATATTTTTTTAAAGCAAAGGCCCTACAGATTAAAATGGTGGGTACTTCACCCACCTCCCTCTCTGTCACTCTCCTCATTTGAGGCACACTGCATTCATCAATTTCTCTAAGGATAGCTGTCATCTACCGGCCCCCTCAACCAGTATCAACCTTTCTTGATGACTTCTCTGCCTGGCTACCCTACTTCTCTCTTCTGAAATCCCCACAATCATTCCCCATTAATACTAACACTCCTGCTACTTCCAAACTTCTCAGTCTAACCTCCTTTGAAATGAAGTAATGTATAGATGCTTCCACTCACTCTGAAGGCAATACCCTTGACCTTCTTTTCTCCCACCTATGCACTCCGTGAAACCTCACCAACTATCCTTTCCCTCTCTCTGATCATTACCTTATTAGTTTCACTCTCTCCTCTCCCTCCAACCACCTAATAGTTACCCGTAGAAACCTATGCCATCTAAACCCTTCTCTTCTGTGCTACTGACCACCTCTATGACAAAATCGCACCCCTGTCCTGCACCGACCTATGCACTTTGGTCTACAACCATTCACTTTTAGCCTCACTGGACACACTGGCCCCCCCTCACTACACACAGAAATTAGGCCCGTCCCCTTCAACCCTGGCAAACAGATGGCACAAGAAGTCTGAAAAAACACAGCCGTGCTCTTGAGCTCCTGTGGCGTAAGACGAAGTCCCAGATAGATTTCAACCAATATAAATCTGCCCTCCAAAAATACAATTCCTGCCTCCTCACTGCCAAGCAGACCGATTTTATCTCTCTCAATAACAACTTATCACCCTGCCCCCGTCAACTCTTCTCTATGCTCATCCCTCTACTTCATCCTCCACCCACCAACTCACTCACTGCCCGGTACTCTTCACTGGTTCTCTTCAATAACAACTTATCACCCTGCCCCCGTCAACTCTTCTCTATGCTCATCTCTCTACTTCATCCTCCACCCACCAACTCACTCACTGCCCAGTACTTTTCACTGGTTCTTTTCCTACTTGTCCAACTGCACCTTTAGCGTTACCTACAATTCTACTTCCTCCTCTCCTCTTCCTTTCTCTGTTGGGGTCCCCCAAGGTTCTTGTAACGGGAGGGCCCGTGGAATCCAGAAGCTCTTACAAAGTATGAGCCAGGAAATAATGGACAAATCTTGGATTGCTTTAACATGGGTCTGTAATCCACAATATATTCCAGGATATCTGTAAGAACTATTTACAGGTTGTTGATTCTGAACTCAACAGGTTAATTGAAAGAGTGACTCATTGAATGTGGGAACACAGACTGTTAGGTGTTAATGTCGTCTGTTGTGATGTAAATGAATCTCGGATGGCTCCTGAAGATCTGTCATTGTGGCTTGTGCTAATTGACACTGTATTGTGTGAAGGAGTCCTGAAAAGAATGTCTATTGTACAGCAGGTGAGAGGAGCCGGGATGTCTACCTTGAAAGGTGACCTTGTCTGGGTAAATGATTAGTTAATTAGCTCATGTAAATTATGTCAGAGCGGTGCCAGAATGTCTACCAAAAAGATGTGTATTGGGCTCATTTTGTGATGATTTGGTTTGAGTTGAGTCATTGTTCATTTTGGTTACTAACTGTATATAAGAGCCTGATTTTCTCATAAAAGAGTCCATTCGTTTTGAACCTCAAACAGAGCTGTGTCTCGTTACTGAGGGAATTCGTATGGGTCGTGTTCGCCGGATTGTGGAGTGTCAATAGCTGTCTTGGGTTCGGAATGGAATATCTTAAACGGCGTTAACCCCTGTCCCATTTGGGGTTCCGTTACAGTTCTGTCCTTGGATCTCTCCTATTCTTGTTCTACACCTCTTCCCTGGGCAGCTGAGGTAGCCTCCCATGGCTTCCAATATAATTTCTACGCTGAAGACACCCAAATGTATCCCACTACCCCTCAGCTCACTCTATCAGTCTCCTCACGTATCACTAATTTACTGACAGACATATTAGCCTTATGCCGCGTACATACGATCGGACATTCCGACAACAAAATCATGGATTTTTTTCTGACGGATGTTGGCTCAAACTTGTCTTGCATATACACTCTCACACGAAAGTTGTCGGAAATTGCGAACGTCAAGAACGTGGTGACGTACAACACATACGACGAGCTGAGAAAAATAAAGTTCAATAGCCAGTTCGGCTCTTCTGCTCGTTTCCGAGCATGCGTGGAATTTTGTGCATCTGAATTGTGTACACACGGTCGAAATTTCCGACAACAAGAACATGCTCTCAAATTTTTGTTGTCCGAAATTCCAACAGCAAATGTCCAATGGAGCCTACACACGGTCAGAATTTCCGACAACAAGCTCCCGTTGAACATTTGTTGTCGTAAATTCCAAGCGTGTGTACGCGGCATTAATGTCACACCACTTCCTCAAACTAAATCTATCCAAAACCAAGCTCATAATATTTCTTCCCCTATGTGCTCCTTCCCCTGACTTCCCCATCAAAATCAATGGCTCAGCTATCAACCCATCCCCACATGGCAGGGTGCTAGGTGTTAACCTGGACTCTGAACTCCCCTTTCGGCCCCACATCCAATCACTTTCCAAAGCTTGCCACGCAACATCTCCAAAACACTCCCCTTCCTAACCAATGACACCACAAAGCTCCTAATCCACTCCCTGGTCATCTCTTGCCTCCCTCCTCATTGGCTTACCTTTACATAAGCCACCCCCTTCAGTCCATCATGAATGCTGCCGCCAGACTCATCCACCTTACAAACCTCTCAGTGTCTGCTACTCCTCTCTGCCAATCCCTCCACTGACTGCCACTCACCCAACTAATTAAATTCAAAATACTAACAATAACTTACACAGCCATCCACAACTCGGCCCCCAGCTACATCACTAACCTAGTCTCTAAATACCAACCTAATTGTTCTCTTCATTCCTCCCGAGGCCTCCTGCTCTCTAGCTCCCCTGTCACCTCATCCCATGCTCACCTCCAAGACATTTCCATAGCTTCTCCAATCCTCTGGAACTCTCTACCCCAATCTGTCTGACTATCTCCTACTCTATCCACTTTCAGACGGTCCCTGAAAACTCATCTCTTCAGAGACGCCTATCCTTCCTCCACCTAACAACTGTACATTTTCTTCATCACCCACAGTTATTACCTTTTGTATCACTTGACCCTCCATCTTAGATTGTAAGCTCTAATGATCAGGGTCCTCTGACTCCTCCTGTATTGAATTGTATTGTAACTGTACTGTCTGCCATCTCATTGTAAAGAGCTGTTGGCCCTTTATAAATCCTGAATAATAAAAATATATGACTGCCTAGTCCAGCCTATCTCAGCCAGGGTTCCTCCAAAGGTTTCTATTGGCTCCTTGTCACTTCCTTGGGCTGTATATGGAAGTGTCACCTACCAGACATTTCTGGATACTGAAGATTGTCATCATTGCACCGACGCACAACATTGTTTTCATTCAATATATTTTTTATTATAATTTAAATTTTAACAAGAGTGCAGAAAGAAATGAGTAAAATAGTAAGAGAAGAAAGCCAATTGGTCAGGAAAATGACTTGTCTGGAATGTGGAGGCGGAGTCATTATTAATTTGTGTACAATACAATACACAACGTGTTACATTATTATAACAAAGTATTGTAGAAAAGATCACACCATAGAAAATGGGGGAAAGGAGAAAATAAACCCGGATATGAAGGTGACATTTGTGTACGAGGAACACCTTAACAATTACCACCATTTTATTCTCCAGGGCCTCTGCTTTCAGAAAATATATGTTTGGGGGTTTTATCTAATCTTCAGGCCCAAAATCTGCATTTTACCATGTGTGCAAAAATAATGGAAAACCAGCTCTGGCAGTGAAAGGATTAATGTGAGCTAGATGGGATCACTCTGCTGTGGTCACACTCTAATCATTAGAGCTCCCCTAGCTGCAGCCTGGTAATAACATTGCTAGGAGGTCTATTCATTTATCTGCTCCATACTTCCCATCTTTATATAAACGTCTCCTGACATTTAGGGGTCTAGTCATAAATAATTGTACAGCAATTTTCCGGGTGAAAATACATGTACATTCCTTCTGTGTGAATGAGGGGGAAATGGAGTTTAATTGGCTATTTGCTGGTCGAATAATTTCCATTGACTTAAAATAGATAATACTACATTTGCCACTAGCTGGAGATAATTGCTATTATACTTAGCGCCATCTAAAGTCCAAACATAGTATTTCTCATTTTAATTCAATGGTTAGTCTAATAGTGTTGTCTTATTGAAGTTCCATCCTTCAGTGTGTACTGTACTGATAAGTGTATGAGTATGATCTCAGGTATTAGTATGAAGACATGTCTGATGAAGGGAAATAAGACGTCTGTTTTTCAAAGAATTTATTGGACTAATGTGACAATCATTCATCCAGCTGTTACAATTTCTGGCTGTGATCTAACACGGTGATTTCCTGTGATCATCAGCTCCATCTAGTGGCCATAATCGGGTATTTTTCCTGAAATACCTCAATTAGTGCAATACTGCATTATGGTCACTAGATGGAGTCAAGGAAATCAGAGTATGAAATAAAATACGGACAATATTCATCACAGCTGGGTGAATGTCGGTCATAAACGTTCAACTATTATTTTTAATAAACAGACCTCTAAGTGTTTGTGAAATCTTCCACCACAAAATGTACTCAGCCAATGAGAGGTAAGAACTCCATTTTTATTTTTCTACTGCTATCAATGAGCAACACTTCATCCATGTCTTTGGTGATCTCTGATCTCCTTATGAAGTGTTTCTTACATGATGAAGATCAGCCATGGAGTATATCTGAGGTGTACATCATGGTGTGCTTCTTCCCCACATGAGAGCTCTGATGTCCAGCAACATTCATATATAACACTTCCCGCACTCAAGGCACTAATACACCTCGAGGGTTGTGTGGGATCCCTGATGTACAGGAAGACAGGACTTCAGTGAGGAACATTTCTCTCACTCAGGACAGGAATACGGCTTCTCCCCCGTGTGAGATCTCAAATGTCTGTTAAGATGGGACTTATCTGAAAAACATTTTCCACACTCAGGACAGGAATGCGGCTTCTCCCCCGTGTGAGATCGCTGATGTGTGGAAAGATGGGACTTCATTAAAAAACATTTCCCACACTCAGGACAGGAATATGGCTTCTCCCCCGTGTGAGATCTCTGATGTGTGGAAAGATTGCACTGTACCGAAAAACATTTCCCACACTCAGGACAGGAATACGGCTTTTCCCCCGTGTGAGATCTCTGATGTCTGTAAAGACTGGCCTTCAGGGAAAAACATTTCTCACACTCAGGACAGGAATACGGCTTCTCACCTGTGTGAGATCTCTGATGTGTGGAAAGATTGGACTTAACTGAAAAACATTTCCTGCACTCAGGACAGGAATACGGCTTCTGCCCCGTGTGAGATCTCTGATGTGTGGCAAGATTGGACGTATCTGAAAAACATTTCCCGCACTCAGGACATGAATATGGCTTCTCCCCTGTGTGAGATCTTATATGCACATTAAGATCAGATTTAAAGCGGAAACACTTCCCACACTCAGTACAGGAAAACATCTTCTCTGTTGGAAGGACGGCACTGTCCCGCACAGTCTGAGATTCCTCAGGATAAGAGGAATACGATGGTCCGGCACCGTCCCTCACAGTCTGAGGATCCTCAGGATAGGAGGAATACGGCACATTAAGTTCAGATTTAAAATGGAAACCCTTCCACACTCAGGACAGAAAAACCTCCTATCTGTTGGAAGGACGGCACCATCCCGCACAGTCTGAAGTTCCTCAGGATAAGAGGAATACGATGGTCTGGCACCGTCCCGCACAGTCTGAGGTTCCTCAGGACAAGAGGAATACGATGGTCCGGCACCATCCCGCACAGTCTGAGGTTCCTCATGATAAGAGGAATACGATGGTCCGGCACCGTCCCGCACAGTCTGAGGTTCCTCAGGATAAGAGGAATACGATGGTCCGGCACCGTCCCGCACAGTCTGAGGTTCCTCAGGATAAGAGGAATACGATGGTCCGGCACCGTCCCGCACAGTCTGAAGTTCCTCAGGATAAGAGGAATACGATGGTCCATCTACACTGTGTGGTGCCAGATGGACATTTGAGGTAGTCAGGTTTTCTCCTGGACTATACTGTGTGATGTCCTCATCTTCTACTTTACAGTCTGGAGACAAAGTGAGACAATCCTCTGAGGTTTTCCTCATCTCCCGTCCATCTACTAAAATAGAAATACAAAGATTATTACTAGACATGAGCTGATTGGTTAAACTACACTCGTCCATTCATTGAATGTATAAATAGTTTTCTCGTGGGTTATTAGGAAAATAATAATTTAATAGTTACTGGCAGAAATATGAAAGTCCAGTAGGACTCAAAATTGAAGTGAACTATTGCAAATGAAAACCTTTCAGAAAAGAAAAAAAACACCTTAACACATGTTTTCCAAGTGTCCAAGACATTAACAATTGGATTAGCTATCTCAAACGTTTACAAGCTTGGGTTGAGAGTTTAGAACAATGATAACAGCTTTCTCACCAAACAAGAAGTTTGAACTGGTTTCAAGTGAAGAGATATACCCCTTGTGGGGTAGTTTTTAGTAGACACAAATGTGATTCTAGCTGTATTACAGACAATGGATGATATTGACCAAGAAGAGTCCCTAAGAAGAATTTGTTTACACAGCTGGGCTATTATCCCGTCTTCATTAGAAGACAGTCTAATAAGTAAGTAAAAGTAAGAATATATGTTGATATGGGAAAAATGAAAAATAATGTTTAGATTATCAATGCCATCTTAGGTCAGAGGGAAAAGGATGATTATAGCATCTGTTGATTTAGAGACTTTGTTAGAAGAAAGAAATATATAAATATATGAATGAGTTTAAATAGAAGTATTTTATAGAAGCTAACCAACATTATGAAAGATATCAAATTGTGATTATAAAAGGATAAGAATTAACCTGTACTTAGAGTATCACATATTCATCGAACACATATCAATATGATTCATGTATCCACATTAATAATTATTTTGCGTAGATTGAGAGATATAGGCCCGGATTCACATACATCGGCGCATATTTATGCCGCCGTAGCGTATCTCCTTTATGCTATGCCGACGTAGCGCAGAGAGGCAAGCACTGGATTCACGAAGTCAGTGCTGCCAAATCTGTGCTGGGTTTCCTAGGCGTAAGTCGTCGTAAGTGGAAGTGGGCGTGAGCCATGCAAATGAGGCGTGACCCCATGCAAATGATGGGTTGAGTCTCAGACAGATACATATAATGAACGGCGCATGCGCCGTCCCGTGGATGCAACCCAGTGTGCATGCTCAGAATCACGTCGGAACTACTCCCTAAGATACGCCTGATCACTGCCTACGGCATGGACGTAACCTACGCCTAGTCATATTCACTTCCTACGTAAACTACGGCGACTTGTGTTCCCTGCAGCAGCCATTTGCATGGATGCTGCTGACTTACACCTGCTTTATGGGGCATAACTTTGCGCCGGACGTAAGACTTTACGCGCACTGCGTCGGAAGGATGTACGTTCGTGAATCGGCGTATCTCCCTTATTTGCATATGTGAATAGAAAATCAACGGGTGCGCCAAATACGACCAGCGTAAATATGCGCCCACGATACGCCGGCGTGGAAAGTTACGTCGGTCGGATGAAGCCTATTTTCAGGCGTATCTTGGTTTCAAAGTCCAGCGCATAGATATGACGGCGCATATTTACACTTACGCGGCGTATCTGTAGATACATCGGCGTAAGTGCTTTGTGAATCCGGACCCTTATGTTTACATGAGACAAGTTGCAGAGATCCCACACCGCTTCCTCCCATCCCCTGAGACTGCACTCAGTGGGCCGGATTCAGAAAAGAGATACGATGGCGTATCTCCTGATACGCCGTCGTATCTCTGAGTCCGGCCGTCGTATCTATGCGCCCGATTCATAGAATCAGGTTACGCATAGATATCCCTAAGATCCGACAGGTGTAAGTGTCTTACACCATCGTATCTTAGGCTGCAATTTCACGCTGGCCGCTAGGTGGCGCTTCCGTTTGTTTACGCGAGGAATATGCAAATTAGTATTTACGTCGATTCAGAAACGAACGACCGCCGTCACTTTTTTTTTACGTCGTTTGCGTTCGGCTTTTTCCGGCGTAAAGTTACCCCTGCTATATGAGGGGTATGTGCGGCGTATCCTATGTTAAGTATGGCCGTCGTTCCCGCGCCGAGTTTTGAAATTTTTACGTCGTTTGCGTAAGTAGTTCGCGAATAGGGCTGGACGTAATTTACGTTCACGTCGAAAGCATGACTATTTGCCGAAGTCATTTGGAGCATGCACACTGGGATTCAGTCGCAGCCGGCGCATGCGCAGTTCGTTCGGCGCGGGGATGCGCATCATTTAAATGATACACGCCCCTTACCCGCCGAATTTGAATTCCGCCGGGTGATTTACGCTACGCCGCTGCAACTTTACAGGTAAGTGCTTTGTGAATAAAGCACTTGCCTGAAAAACTTGCGGCGGAGTAACGTAAATGAGATACGTTACGCCAGCAGAAAGATCCGCTGATCTTTCTGAATCTGGCCCAGTGACTTGGGTCTGAGACTATACAGACATATCCCTCCACCCAGCACAGCCAGCAAATAACAGAACAAGTAATCCTGGGAGAATTGTCTGTCAGAGATCATGCTAGACCCGGGTATGGGGAAGAAGACCCAAGGTACATACCCCAGGTGTCTAGGTCCAGTAACACCTATAGTGAAAATGAACATTTTGCTGCCAGCTGAACCCCAGAATCTCCATAAATCCAGTCTAGAGACATAAATTGTGTCTGCAGCACAGAGAAGGAAGATTATCCGAGAGAAATACAGGAATACAGGACGGGGAACACAGCTCAGGAGAGTGACCAGGGGATTACAGGCTGATATCACCCAGTCCCCGCCCTACTCTGGACCAATCAGTTAGCAGTATGGGTGGAGGAATGATTTAGTGTTAATGACCCACCTGTGCTGATCTCTGTGGAAGTGCCGTCCTCTAGAATTAGCCTCAATATTCCATCCTCCTGATCATCACTCACATAAGTTTCCTCTTCTTTTTTCACCTCAACTTTAGGATCTCTCAGGTTTCCACTCTGAATATAGAATAAAAATGACATCAATGGTAACAATGCAGATAATGTTCAGATCCTAATGATACTATCAGTGATTGTTCCTCATCTACCTGATGATGGTGGGGGATGGTGTGACCTTCCTGTGTGGAATCCCGGGAATACAGAGGACGGGGACATCTCTCTGGTGGGTTCCTGGTATTAGGTGGTTCCATCATATCCTTGTGTCCTTCTGAAAACTCCTCCATCACTCCATACTCCTCATCCTCCTCTTTATACTCTTCTTTAACATCAATATTGTCATCCCCGAGGTTTCCACTCTGAATATATAATAAAACATTCATTGTAACAAACATGTTTGTGTATAAATCAGAACTACCAATAATTGTCACTCATCTACCTGATGATGGTGGGGGATGGTGTGACCTTCCTGTGTGGAATCCCGGGAATACAGAGGACGGGGACATCTCTCTGGTGGGTTTCTGTAGCTGGATGACTCCACCATGGTGTCCTGGTACAGATCTTTGTGTTCTTCCTCCATCACCCCATCCTCATCATCCTCCTCTTTTATCTCTTCTTTAACCTCAACTTTAGGATCTCTCAGGTTTCCACTCTGAATATAGAATAAAAATGACATCAATGGTAACAATGCAGATAATGTACAGATCCTAATGATACTATCAGCGATTGTTCCTCATCTACCTGATGATGGTGGGGGATGGTGTGACCTTCCTGTGTGGAATCCCGGGAATACAGAGGACGGGGACATCTCTCTGGTGGGTTCCTGGTATTAGGTGGCTCCATCATATCCTTGTGTCCTTATGAGAATTCCTCCATCACTCCATACCCCTCATCCTCCTCTTCTTTAACAAGGAAAGGTATACAAATATAAAAACACTATAAAGATACATAAAACAGATGCAGGAGCAATTGTATTCAGCTGGAAAATCATTTTTAATTTCAATCTGGACATTTTTTTTTTAAATCGCCCCCCTCCGGGTTCACAGTCTCATACCCCAAATTCCCGTCCCTTTCAGACTCCTATTGTGAGACTCATCATAGTGTCTCTGGAGGGGCGCTGATCATTCCTGTGTAAAATCTTACAGAAATCTTCCCTAATCCCGACCTTTAATTATCATTTCATTCCCCCCACATACAATGCCTGGAACCGACATTTACTGACATCAATAACTCCCCTCGTGGTACAGACCATAAATTCCCTCATTGTAATATACGGGATATTCTACATGTAGCACTACCCCCAAAGGAGCTGCTGGTTTGTTTTGGGTGGCATGTTACCTTGTGGCTCCTCCGCCGTCTAGAGGTGTATGGTGAAAGTAGTAGTAAGGGAATGTCCATGACAGGTGTCTTTTTCTGTGCTCTTTATTACCCAGCCCGGTAAAAACAATAAAACTTGTGGTGAAAAGTAGAGATTTAGCAGAAGGAGAAATAGCAGATTCAGGCGTAGCAATAAGGAAACAGTCCTGCTTCCACGTGTAACGTTTCTTTCGCCACTCCAGCCTGAGTGGGTATAGCGTACCTGGACAGGCCTCTCTCACTGACCTGCCAGAGTATCACTCAGAACTTAAAGGGGTTATAAAGGAAATATTTTTTTTCCCTAAATATCTTCCTTTACCTTAGTGCAGTCCTCCTTCACTTACCTCACCCTTTGATTTTGCTTTTAAATGTCCTTATTTCTTCTGAGAACTCCTCACTTCCTGTTCTTCTGTCTGTAACTACACACAGTAATGCCAGGTTTTCTCCCTGGTGTGGAGAAAGCCTCTTGAGGGGGTGAGCAGGAGTGTCAGGACACCCACTAACACACAGCTCCTTTCTCTATCTGCAAAGTAGAGAGTGTCCTGACTTGCCTGCTCTCCCCCTCCCCCCTCAAGAGGCTTTCTCCACACCAGGGAAAAAGCCTGGCATTACTGTGTGGAGTTACAGACAGAAGAACAGGAAGTGAGGATTTCTCAGAAGAAATAAGGACATTTAAAAGCAAAATGGAAGGATGAGGTAAGTGAAGGAGGATTGCACCAAGGTAAAGGAAGCTATTTAGGCAAAGAAATGTTTCCTTTACAACCCCTTCCTTACCGGCGCATTGTAAAATGACGCCGGCAGGAACCCTCCCTGGATCTCGGTGGACAATATATGACGTCCTTTGTTCCCGGCAATCTAGGGTGCGTGCGCACACCCGTGGCACCGCTCGTAAAAAAAAAAAAAACGCAGATCGCCGCCATTACTAGTAAAAAAAATAATAAAATAAAAATGCCATAAATCTATCACCTATTTTGTAGACACTATAACTTTTGCGCAAACGATTATTGCAATTTTTTTTACCAAAAATATGTAGAAGAATACGTATCGGCCTAAACTGAGGAAAAAAAATTTGTGATATTTATTAAATAAAAAAAATTGTCGCTCTTCTTTTGTTTATAGCGCAAAAAATAAAAACCGCAGAAGTGATCAAATACCACCAAAAGAAAGCTCTATTTGTGGGGAAAAAACAAAGATTTAGTTTGGGTACAGTGTTGCATGACCACGCAATTGTCATTCAAAATGCAACAGCGCTGAAAACTAAAAATTGGTCTGGGCAGGAAGGGGGTGAAAATGCCCTGTATGGAACGGGTTAATGGAAAAGTCTCTGCCACAGACCCTCCTTAGAATTGAGATAGCGGAGATAATCCTTCTCAATAGACTTTACACCTGGATCTCCTTCAGGTAGTTTGCAGTTAGGTGACCGACGTCCAGCCTTTCAGTACCCGTTTACCTTGATCCCCGGCGGATTGTCGAGACCCTGTTGGATTGCCAGCCTCTCTTGGCTCTCCTCAAGCCGGACACCCCACCGAACAGCTTCCTCTCAAAGGAACAACGCTTGGGATCTTCTCAAGATTGGGGACCCAGACGATTACTGGGGCCCGGCCAAAGCTCAAACATTCCGGACCAACGTGGTCCCAAAACCAGGAACACCGTGTGGCATGCGCACCAAGGCCTGGCACCGTGACATGGTCACCCTAAAGGTGGGTGCCACGCTGGAAGAAGACCCAGATTAATGGCATCTGTCTCACGAATACCTTCCCCCAGCATGCACAGCGAGGAAAACTCCCTCCTCGACTCCACTGCTGCCACCTGTTATCCTGGGGTGAGCTCAGGACCCCAGAAACGACAGAATGAGCCCACAGCACAGCCAAGCTGAAACAGAGACCCACATTTGAACAAATCAGCCTGGTCAGAGGTAACCAACTCTCTGACCCCCTCTAAATTTAAACTAGCACCGATTCTTAGAAGTAACCAGGCGCTACACACATTTCCACACTATATATGTGTGTATCATCACCTGCTGGAGATAAAAGACGTCACAGTGACTATGGAGGAAGAGGACGGACATGACGGGGTTACTGGGTGTAAATAGAAGATAAGATCTTATTACCTCCTCTACTACCACTTCCAGCAACGTCTCCTCACTACTTCCTCCCGACTCACCTCTCACCCGGAACTTCCTGTCTGTAACTAAACATCACTTCCTGTCTTCCATAGAGTCTTCCTGTCTCTATGATATAAGTGAGATCACCACCTTGTGGAGGTCAGGGGAAGTGCAGCCCAGAGAAACATCTCGTAGTACGAACACGGCCTTGTGCTGTGTGTGTATGTACTGTATATCCTTATAGATGGGTCATCTCCACTCCCACCAAGGGGGAGAGAAATATATTACTGCTCGGGGGAGGGGGGAGACATTTTGGCCCCTTTGATTTGGCAGTAAAATTGATGTGAGATTTAGTCATGTAGAACATCTGTTATATGGATACAAAGAACCCCAGCCGAGAGTAAAGGGTGGAAATGGCTCCTGATCCCCATATTTGGGCAATTATGTCCCCAATATAAATAGAAAAAAACCTGCGCTATGTGTAACAACTCAAATACCTCCAGAAATAACTTCTACCGGACTGCTGCTGTAACAAAGGTAAGTCTTCCCTTTATCACCTAGAAGAGCATTATGTGTCACAGCGCTGTCCTATTGTGTGTGCCGCCCATCAATTATCACAAATACACTAAAATATGTGGAGACATTCATATATAAAGTGCTAGGGGCCCCAATAATATTCTCTGCAGATCTACTGCTTCCACTTTACACCTACTTCATTCATCTTATGGTGTTTATCAATAAATGAAGGAAACTGATCCATGTGCAAATTCATATACAACATAAAGAGCTTTGTACTCAGGATGATGTTCCCTGCAGATCCACTGCTTCCACTTTACACCTACTTCATTATCCTTGTAATATTTGCTGCTATATTAACCACTTAAGCCCCGGACCATTTTGTTGCTAAATGCCAGGTTTTGCGATTCGGCACTGCGTCGCTTTAACAGACAATTGCGCGGTCGTGCGACGTGGCTCCCAAACAAAATTGGCGTCCTTTTTTCCCCACAAATAGAGCTTTCTTTTGGTGGTATTTGATCACCTCTGCGGTTTTTATTTTTTGCGCTATAAACAAAAATAGAGCGACAATTTAAAAAAAAATGCAATATTTTTTACTTTTTGCTATAATAAATATCCCCCAAAAACATATATACATTTTTTTTCCTCAATTTAGGCCGATACGTATTCTTCTACCTATTTTTGGTAAAAAAAAAAATCGCAATAAGCGTTTATCGATTTGTTTGCTCAAAATGTATAGCGTTTACAAAATAGGGGATAGTTTTATTGCATTTTTATAAATTATTTATTTTTTACTACTAATGGCGGCGATCAGCGATTTTTTTTTCGTGACTGCGACATTATGGCGGACACTTCGGACAATTTTGACACATTTTTGGGACCATTGTAATTTTCAAAGCAAAAAATGCATTTAAATTGCATTGTTTATTGTGAAAATGACAGTTGCAGTTTGGGAGTTAACCACAGGGGGCGCTGTAACATTTAGGGTTCACCTAGTGTGTGTTTACAACTGTAGGGGGGTGTGGCTGTAGGACTGACGTCATCGATCGAGTCTCCCCATAAAAGGGAATGACGCGATCGATGCGCCGCCATAGTGAAGCACAGGGAAGCCGTGTTTACATACGGCTCTCCCGGTTCTTCAGCTCCGGGGAGCGATCGCGACGGAGCGGCTATAAACGAATAGCTGCGCCGTCGTCCCGGATCGCTCCCCGCGGGTATCCGACTGCTGCATGTAGCGGGGGTCCCGATCGGACCCCCGACCCGCGGAAAGGCAGGGACGTACCTGTACGCCCATATGCCTGTACGTGCCATTCTGTGGACGTACATATACATGCGGCGGTTGGCAAGTGGTTAAATAAACTAAAATCTGTGTAAATTCATGTAATCATACAATATTTTGTGCTCAACAGTGTTGTAAGTAACGAAGTTACCTAACGCAGCCCCTTTTGAGGGTTACGAGTAATCAACCTGATTACTCTTCCCCTCACGGTAACGCAGTTCCCATTACTTGGGCGGCGTTGTCGCAATTACATCTACCGCCACTAGATGGCAGCAGAGTAATTGCTTCTGCCGGCGCTGTGAATATGAATATGGGTGGAACTCCGCTTTAGAATCATGTGACCGCTGTGATGGCCTGTCACAGCGGTCTGAAAACTCCCAATCGCAAGGAGCCCTGGATACAATGAGCCCCATCCGCCTCACACTGACCTATTACCGGGGAACAACTCACATCGATCACACACACTGTGTGCGCAACCTGATCAATGACCCGGGGAACACATGGCCGGAACAAAATGTTCCACAGAACAAACGTTCCCTATACAACACAGTGTACACAGCGACATCTAGTGGTCAACATGGTAGGTGCAGGACACCTATACAGACCAATGATCAGCAGGTTATTTTTGGTCAGTGATTTTATCTCTTCATCAGGCAACAAAGAAAAATCTGGAGGGATGCACCTAGGCTGGGATATACACGAGATCACCATTTGTTTCTGTTTTTCTTCTCTCAAGGATCTGGCATTCTTTTGTCTTGGAGTATTTACTCACTGCTCCCTGGCAAGCGCCCATCACCTGCATTCTAGAAAGGAAATCATCTCAACAAAGCATTGTAGAATATTAAAAAAAAGTCAGTTACTTTGCTGAGTAACTAATTACTTTTTCAATGTAGTAACTGAGTCACTAACGCAATTACTTTTTCGGAGAAGTAATTTGTAACTGTAACTAATTACTTTTTTAAAGTAAGATGAGCAACACTGGTGCTCAATATAGTGTTCTCTGCAAGTCCACTGCTTCCACTTTACATCTACTTCAACTAACTGATTTTTCTAAATAAAATCCACAAAATCAATAAAAATCACCACTAAGGGGCGCCCTCACCATCACGTGTGCAAGAGGAGGAAGAAGGCGTGGCTACACTACAGCTGGCACAGTTCGGAGCACCGAGAACTTTCACACCTTATCAACTTTTCATTGATTTGTGGATATTTTTTAATAAGTTAATTGAAGTAGATGCAAAGTGGAAGCAGTGGACTTGCAGAGAACACTATATTGAGCACAAAATATTGTATGATTACATGAATTTACACAGATTTTTAGTTTATTTAATATAGCAGCAAATATGATAAGAATAAAGAAGTAGGTGTAAAGGGGAAGCAGTGGATCTGCAGGGAACATCATCCTGAGTACAAAGCTCTTTATGTTGGATATGAATTTGCAGATGATCGGGTCACATGACTGATTGATAAACACAGTACAGCCCCGCCCACAATATAATAAATGTGTCCTCTTCTCTCATCATCTCCTTTTATTGGTCACTTCCTCTTTAATCCCCTCCCCCATCATCTCCCCATTACTGGGTGATTTTGGGGGATCTCTGGTCTGTACATCAACATGTCCAAATCTCAGACATGACCTATCCCCTCCCCCACACACCAGTCACACGCGTGATACATCACTGTGATTGGCTGGGAGTGATTCAGTCATTCCTTACCTGAATCTATCCTCCAGTATAGACCAACTGTATGGAGCCAACCTCCCCCTCCCCCGATATACAAGAAATTCGACCCCCCCTCCCCCGATATACAAGAAAGTAGACCTCCCCCTCCCCCGATATACAAGAAATTAGACCTCCCCCGATATACAAGAAATTAGACCTCCCCTCCCCGATATACAAGAAATTAAACTTCCTACTCCCCCGATATACAAGAAATTAGACCTCCCCCTCTCCCGATATACAAGAAATTAGACCTCCCCCGATATACAAGAAATTAGACCTCCCCTCCCCCGATATACAAGAAATTAGACCTCCCTTCCCCCGATATACAAGAAATTAGACCTCCCCTCCCCCGATATACACGAAATTAGCCCTCCCCCGATATACAAGAAATTAGACCTCCCCTCCCCCGATATACAAGAAATTAGACCTCCCCTCCCCCGATATACAAGAAATTAGACCTCCCCTCCCCCGATATACAAGAAATTAGACCTCCCCTCCCCCGATATACAAGAAATTAGACCTCCCCTCCCCCGATATACAAGAAATTAGGCCTCCCCTCCCCCGATATACAAGAAATCAGAAGATCTACAACAATGGGCACAGCTCCACCTGTCCTGGTGAGGTCGGGTCATTCCAATAAGATGACTTTCCTCCCCCATGTACTATACTTCTCCCGCTCTCTACCCTTCCCTATCATTAATCACCATCTACAGCATTTTCAGGCCGACATTCCTGACCTCATCTGGGGTTCGGAAGGCATTGAGTGTCTAAGAGGGTCTATTTCACCCTCGTGATAAAGGTGGTCTTGGTCTATCAAACCTATTATGGTTCTATCAAGCCGCTCAACTAGCCCAGATCTCAATCATATATTCCCGAGTTACTAAACCCGATTGGGTGGATATGGAATGACAGACGGATCCCCAGGTCACTCTGGACTACCTAATGTGGTGTCCTCCTTGTCCCTCTATCTTACCTCCAACTCTCTCTCATTCAGTAACCCTATGGGGGGGACTTAGAGGTCACCCAGAGTTGGTCTCTGATAGTCACCCATTAGCCCATCTGTTTCATAACCTCAATTTCCTCCAGGGATGGACATCAAAGCTTTTATATGGTGGCTGAACAAAGGCTTGTATAGGATTGGTCACTTTCCAAGTTTTCAGGTCCGATCTCTCTGAGCTTTTGTATAAGTAGACTGGATATGTCCCTGACAGAGAAGTTCAGATTTCTCCAGATCTCCCATTTTTTACACTCTTTATGGGGGACTAAACCCGAACCCCCCAGAATCACGGCCTATGAACAATGGTGTGACCAGACCATGGAGTAGAGGGGGGAATATCTGTGATCTACAAGTCACTATCCGCTGATCTCACTAAGCCCCTCTATATGGTGGAATGGGAGAGAGACCTCTCACAGGTACGGGACTTGGAGGAATGGCATGGGGTCTTCTCTCACTCCTACCAAGGATTGTTACCCATTACCTTGGTGGAGGCGAGTCTGAAGGTTCTGATGGTTCCTAGTTCTGTCCAAATTAGATAAACTTTACCCATCAGTGTCCCCCTTTGTTCCAGAGGTTGTGAACACTCGATGTTACACACATGGGGGGATTGTCCTAAAATTAGAGGGGACGGGAATAAGATTTTTTATTGATACGTAAGATTACAGGTCTCTCTATACCCAAATCTCCCCATATTGCCCAACTCAACGTTCCAGTGGAAAAAGCGGCAGTTGGTTTTCTTTATTCTCCTCAGAAGATGAGAGGAAAGTCTCTGGTCTGGTAATAAAGGGCGGTGTACACTACTGGGGGCAGGGCAGTCTCTGAGGAGGTTTGGAAAGCCATAAAACTGGTCAGGCGTCAGTCTTCCCCCATCTGATCCTATGGTGGTCTCTCTATATCTCTCCATTGGATAGACTTTTGTTCTTACACCTGGAATGAAGGTCCTTTGATCTGAAGTCCCATGACAGTGAGTGACTTTTATGGTCTCCTAGTAATATGTGTGACATCCAAGCCATGCATAGATGGTATCGGTGGTTCCTGTAGAAATTCTTATATGGACATTTGTGTATTATTAATTACAGGCTAAATCTGCCTGGAGACCCGGGGACACTGTATACATTATAAATGTAGTCTTGTGGTCCTCGTACAAGAGGGCCTTGCTCATAAGAGCTTACAATCTAATGGGGTGGGGCAGGTGGTAGAAAAGGTTATAACTGTGGGGGATGGGCTGAGGGAAGAGGTAAAAGTTGGAGGTGTGATAGTCTTCCCTGAAGAGATGAGTCTTCCTATGATAAATGACAGGATAATCCCACCTTGAGACTTTCTCCACACCTGGAGTGTTCGGAGTTCTTGGATAAAGTCTACACAGTGTTCACAGATTGGCTTTATCACCCCCAACGAGCTCCAGATCATGGATGTGATCATTATGTTTGGATGATCTCACCAGTCAGGGACCAAACCTGCATCAGCCCATCAAATTGTCTTTACATTCAATTGTAAAGTCCCTTCCATCTATTGTTTATCCATCCTGTACATATCTTGTTCCATCCCCCGTCTCTTGGGTCCTCCCCGCCCATTCTGTGCTTGTGTGGTTACACTTCGAGTGAGTACCCCCATTTGTGGAGAACCTCCCTCCCCTCCCCCTCCCTTCCTATTCGCCCTCCTTTACTAAGATCCCTCCCTCTTCCTCCTTCTTCTGTTCCTCTCCCCTCCCCCTCCCTTCCTATTCACCCTCCTTTACTAAGATCCCTCCTTCTTCTGTTCCTCTCCCCTCCCCCCATGCTCCCATTTTTTCCTAGTGATCCCCAACACCAACTTGGTCCTTATGTGCAAGAAATGAATGGTGTGACTGGAATGAGGTTCCTTCAATCTGAAGTTCCATGACAGTGAGTGGACTTTTATATCTTTCTATGGTCATCTGATTTATGATCTCCTAGTAATATGGAGACATCCAAGCCATGTATAGATGGTCTCGGTGGTCCCTGTAGAAATCCTTATATATGGACATTTGTGCATTATTAACCATCTCAGTACCCGACACTTTCACCCCCTTCCTGCCCAGGCCAATTTTCAGATTTCAGTACTGCCACACTTTGAATGACAATTACTCAGTCATACAACACTGCACCCAAATGACATTTTTATCATTTTTTGTGACCGTCGGCCCGGCCCAGTTGACTTTCTGCCTTGGTTTTCTTTATGGCTACTCCCTGCCTCAGTCCCGGGGGAGACCACTCATGCCAGACCACCGTTCAATCCCACCCTTGGAGCTGACCTTATTCTTTGGGCTACTTTGTAAGTAGGAAAGGAATTGTCCTTTTTTTCATCTCTAGGATAGAATGCATAGCTAGCTACTAAATGTATCCATTATTCCATTACTTTATAGTTTAACCCATGCAGCCAACTCCTGACGAGTGGCAAAAGGCCATGAAACGCGTTGGGTGTTCATCCAGGGATGCCAAGCCACGCTAGCTCCAATAATTATAACCAATCGTGTTTTCTATCGGTATTTATTATGTGAATTATATATATATTATATTTCTTCTATGTTTTATCTGTATTTATTTGTTCTTTGCTATGAAATGTAATGTCTGTCACAAATCATGTTTAGTGATCGCCTCTGTATTAATAAATGAATTATTATTATATCAACTTATGTAGATTTTTTATGATTGTATTTTTACCTCATAAATGCGTTCTTATATTATATTATTGAATGATGTTTCCTAATATCACTATCATGAAGCCCCCCCAGGGGATTGTGACATTCAAGTTATTTACATTCCATACACATTATCAGATACACCCACATGCCTCCATCAAAGTCCCAATCTACCTCTCCCTTCCTTCTTACATATATATGCCGGGATGGAGGCATGCCGGGGTGTAGCTCTAGGTATAGACAGCTCATACCCATTTTCTAGCTGTTTTATTAGCTATACATTTGTTGTGACCTTGTGTTCTGTGTCTTTAAGACTTTTCTATATGTAATAAAAATACCTTTGTTAAACAATTGGTTATATAGGAACTGTATATATTTGTTCTTACTTTTTTTGTATTATATCTGAACTTCTGTGGTAGCTCTGTAAGGTATTTTACAGGCGTGATTACTATGAGACATTTCTTGGGGCTGCAGTTCCTCTCATCTCCACAAGGTGGTGATCTCACTCATATCCAGACAGGAAGATTCTATGGAATGCAGACAGGAAGTGATGTCATTACAGACAGGAAGTAATCTGGAATAAAGACAAGACGTTCCATGAGGCAGGAAAGAGGAGACATTGCTGGAAGTAACAGCAGAGGAGGTAATAAGATCTTATTTCCTATTTACACCCACAGAGGTCACCTCCCCCGATCACTTCCAGCAGCCCCCCAGTGAGGGGCTTCGTTCTCTGTGACCCCAAACATGGCACAATGCAGCCACTGAGATTCCCAAGTGATGACAAAGGCTGAGGTGAGGGGCATGAATGGGGGAGGGGTCTGACCGGGGTGCCAGTCAGAGGGGGTTATGGGCAGGGTTAGGGTTGCCACTTTTTCTTTATGCCAAACCCGAACGATTTAGAGGCGCACTGTATATATATATTTTAGAATATACTATAGGATTGTAACAGACCTGGGACACCTTTGGGAACTCCAAAGAGAATGGTAATGTGGCGCACATAGCGCCCCCCTCACCCTCCTGTCACGTTCTGTCCTGAGCCACATTCCTGTCTAAATATTGTGTCCGGGTTTCAGGTAGACTGAAGCCTGGACACATGATTCAAAAACCGTACTATTCGGTTGAATCCTGGACAAGTGGCAACCCTAGCAGGGGTGGCAGAGGTATGAGATGAGGAGGATGGATAGGAATAGGTGGGACAGATGAAGGGACAATACTATGGGCATCCCTGGAAGGGGCAAATAGGTGTTGGGGGAGATGGGGGCAGAAACTCCAGAGAGCAGCTGGCAGTAGGAGAGGAGTTTGAGATGTGCAGAGAGTTGGTCCTGCCCCCCCCCATACATCTCAAGGGCCACACACACACCAAGGACCCCCACCCCACATCCAGGCACTCATCAGGCCCCCGGGAGCTGCAGCCGGCATCAGTGATGGGTCCCTCAGAGCCGGCACAGGGCACAGCCCAGTATGGAGAACTTTGATCTTGTGTCTGGGGGAGGAGGAGTGGGGAGAGGAGTTGACTGATGTTGGGGGGCGCTGTGCCCATGTTGGGAGCAGATCAGACACAGCAAGGGGGCTCTGCAAAGACTGAATGTGCTGCACACTCTGTTCTCAGCAATCCTTATTGGCGATCGCCAGAGGAGCCTCCTCTGATCCTGGGACCCTTTACTCCAACAGCAAGACCCTTCCCTGCTGTCTCAGTGCCCCCCTGCATTGGCAGAATGCCAGGGTCGCAGATGTGACCTTTGTGACTGTAATAGTTCTGCCACTGGTTCTGAGTAAACTAGAGGAGCTGAGGGGTCTCTGAGGTGGTAGTGGGACTAAAGGACTCTGGGAGCCTCTGAGAGTTTACTTCATCTGAAGGGCTCTGGGACCCCTGAGGAGGAAGTGTAGATGAAGGACTTTGGGGGCCTCCGAGGAAGTAATAGGACTGAACAACTCTGAGAGGTTAGTGGGGCTGACGGGCTGTGGGGGCTCTGTGGGGGTAGTCAGGCTGCAAGGTTTTGAGGTAAGAGGGGGCTTCTGGGCTTATAGGGGCTCTTGGTCTCTGATGGTCCCCCCACCCCACCTGCACTTACTTTCTTTATCGTACATCACGGGACACAGAGCAGCATAGCCATTACACATGGGTTATATAGTGTACCTTCAGGTGATGGACACTGGCACTCTCCGACAGGAAGTTCCCTCCCTATATAACCCCCACCCATAGTGGGAGTACCTCAGTTTTTTCGCCAGTGTCTTAGGTGTTGGTGCACGTTGAAGAGCTCTGCCTATAGTTGTCCTTGGGACCCGGGCAAGCCTACCGGATCCGTCCAAGGTGCTTCATAGCCAAAGTGGACGGTACCCGGGCCCCAAGTCGTGGAGGGGTTCTGCCTATAATGCCTCTCTTTGGGAGGGCTGGACTCTGGGTTCCAGGACTGGTTTTTAACCTAGCAATCCTGATGCCAGCAGTGCTATATAGGTCCAGGTGTGTGGTGTTCCTAAATTGGACCCCGGTCCCTGAAGGTCTATGACCATACCCACGGAGATGGGGGGAAGATTGGGGCCTTGGCAATACCCTGCGGCATGGAGAAGGTAAGCGAGGGCCCACGGAACTTGGTTTGTCAGTGGGCCCTCCACAGGGGATTCGGGGGCAGCCTATTTTATGCCTCTGTGCATGGGCAATATATATATCACCACAAAGTCTGTTTGCACTGGATGGTTTTTCTCCCCCATGTGATTTTTCCCCTGGCTGGTCTAGAGGCTTGCTGCGCTGCCATAGAGGGAAGGGTCCTGGAAAAAGTAAGCTGGACTTACCTCCCAGAGATGGGAGTCTTCCCTGGGTGCCTGTCTCTCCCCATAGCTCCGTCAGCGTCCACGCTGTCTCCCTGAGACTTCCTGGTTCCTCCAGCGGCGTCAGACGTGCGCGCGCGCGTGCGCACGTTGTAAATAACTTCGGCGACGCAGCGTAGGGGGGCGGGTTGAGCGCAGGGCGGTCCTTCTGAAGCCTATATTAGGCTCTCAGTCAGTCACGATCGCCGTGGGACACGGAGCTGCAGCCTGAGCTGCGTATGGTTTGTTATACCAGGGTTTTTTTGGGGGAGAGTGACACCCGGTGGCCAATTTGGAGTACGCACCCTAATAGAGCTTGGCTCTTAAGTAGTGATTCTAAAAAAGCCGGTGTACTTGCAGCAGCCTAAGCTAGTGTAAACCCAGGCGTCTGGACCAGCAATTTAAGGGGGTAATACCTGGCTCATAGTGGTCCTATGAGTGACAAGCCCTTGGGGCATTGTATTACTTTTCCTCTTAGGTTTGGGAAACAAGGATTTGTAATATTACCCTAACCTATTACTATTTCTATTTTAGTAACCCAACGCCTCTCTTGTTAGGGGGCGTGTATTTACTTCCGACTTAATAGTCAGTAGTATTATAGCGGAGTACCTTGGGTTTGTATCATGGCTCCTAAGGGCGCAGGAGGCTCCAAAATGCCAAGGGCCCAAAGAAACAGAAGGGTTCCCCATCGGGCTCTGAGGATCTCGGCCAATCGTCGGCTGTGCCTTCCTCCCCAGATAAACTGGAGGTTGCTGCCCTAGATGTGCCACCAGGGGTGTTGGATGCTGCGGCTGGCCCCATTCAACCAACTCCTACCTTTGTTACGGAGGAGATGTTAGCCACCACCTTGAGTGGTTTTGAGCGGAGAATGGCTGCTTTGATTTCAGCCTCATTACCTGGGAAGAAGCGGCTAGGTCCCCATCCCCTAGGGTTGAGTCTCCAGATGAAGAGATCCTTTCCGCAGAGGAATTAGATTTCTCAACGGAGCAAGGGGAAGACCCACTTGGAACAGGTTCTGAGGAGTCCACTATAGAGGAGCCGTTTTCAGCTTCCCAAGCAGAGTGGTTATGGATCCAGTCCCTAGCGGACATGGTACGGACGGAGTTTAAGTTACCCCTGCCTGAACCTCAGGCTGCCGTATCCTCTCTAGGTTCCCTAAGGGCACCTCAATCCAATGCAGTGTTTCCGGTCCATCCCTTACTGAGGGACCTAATTTTTCAGGACTGGGTCAAACCAGATAGGATTTTTCTTCCTCCTAAAAGGTTCTCAGTGCTGTATCCTTTGGAAGAAAGTTTTTCTAAGAAATGGGTTGTCCCTACAGTGGACGCAGCCATTTCATGTGTGAACAAAGCCTTAACTTGTCCAGTAGACAATATTCATATGTTCAAGGACCCTGTCGATAAGAGACTTGAAACGTTGTTAAAGGCTTCCTTTGCCACTGCAGGTGCAGTAGTTCAACCAGCTGTGGCTGCCATTGGAGTATGCCAGGCATTGAAGGAACAGACCAAACAGGTCTTAAGGGACCTTCCGGCAGAACAAGCTCAGGACCTAGCTGACTTGCCCAGAGCTTTATGTTTTGCCGTTGACGCATTAAGGATTCCCATCCAGCAAGCTTCTCGTTTATCCTTATTTCTGGTTCATATGAGGAGGCTTCTCTGGTTAAAAAACTGGTCTGCAGAAACCCCCTGCAAGAAACTCTTAACGGGTTTTTCCTTCCAGGGTGAAAGATTGTTTGGAGATGATCTAGACAAATATATTCAGAAGATCTCAGTGGCAAAAGCACTCTTTTGCCTGTTAAGAAGAGGTTTCGGGGACCTGCCTTTAAACGTCCAACCTCTCCAGTCTCAGGACCGTCACCCTCTAGGCAGTATCGACGGCCTGCTGGCCGTTCGCCTGCTAACAGGTCGCAAGGGCAAGCTTCAGGCAACAAGAAGCCATGGTTTCGTAAACCAATTAAAGCTGCCCCTAGCTACTACACATGTATGAGGAAACCTTATTAAAACTTTCTCGGAATTGAGAGATGAATTTAATATACCAAATAAGTCATTCTTTAATATT
Organism: Rana temporaria; assembly: GCF_905171775.1. NCBI lineage: Eukaryota > Metazoa > Chordata > Amphibia > Anura > Ranidae > Rana > Rana temporaria. The sequence continues at coordinate 127,227 of NW_024404439.1, forward strand.
TACAAGTTAGGCATGCTCTCCAGACTCAGTTCAAGATCCATCCGATGGTTAGGACTCATACCCCTGCACTTCTCAAAATGATCCAGACTAACATTACCAAAGGTCAAATCTCTGTACTATATGACAAACTGGGGGCCAAATCCATAAGTCAAAGTGGGGTGACTAAGAGCCGAGAAAAGTGGGAAAGAGACATTGGGCTATTGACCCCGGAGAAGTGGAATGAAATCCTATATAGAGGAACATTGGTGTCAATTGCCCCAGCTCAGAGATTGTCCACCTATTTCTACTCCACCGGGTCTATAATACCCCTAAAAAAATGTTTGCATTAGGTTGGAAGCAAAACGATGATGTCCCAGGTTGTAGGGCAACAGGGACCTTATACACATGTTCTGGAGATGCCCCAAGCTCTTTAGATATTGGACAGCAGTGATAATCAAGATCAATAAGATCTTCAAGACCTCTTTAGAACCGGAGGCTAGAACTGCCTGCTAGGAGATATGGAAGACCATAGAATCCCGTAGGAGCCATGGAAAGTGTACTTAGGTGCCTATTCCAAGCTCGGAAGCTATAGCACAGAGATGGCAAGCGCATGTACCTCCAACAGTTGAGAATTGGGTTGAAACAATCAATGCTCTGATCTGGTGCCGAGAGGGTAGCCTTTATTAAACAAGGAAACTACAACAGATTTAGAAGAGTGTGGGAGCCTTGGATGATAGAAATGGGAGTTCCCTTTAAGAGATAGCCTCTGTATAGAGTCTGTAAATACCATTATCTCAGAGACTGGTAATGCTCTCTAGCGTCAAAGAGAAATTAAGGACATCTCTGCACTCTCTGCCGTCCGATGGACTGGGTTCTCTTTTAATGCCTCTGATTCCACTTTCCTCTTTTTGCCCTCTCTCCTTCAACCAACTAAGAACTAATTAAGACGAAGATACCTACTCCTATCTCTTTATAATATTAACAGGGGGGTGGGAGGGGGGAGAAGAGAGGGAGGGGAGGGGGTAAATTGATGAATCTAAATAATGTATGTTTGTCTATTTGTACTAAGGAAACTAAATTAAGCAATTTTTATACTACAGATATGTAAGCATATAAATTTGTATCTATGTTTATTTATTTTTTTGAAAACAATAAAGAGAAATTAAGATAAAAAAAAAAGCTGCCCCTAAAGCGAATTTGTGAAGGAACGCCCCCACTCTCTCGGGTGGGGGAAGACTCCGCTTCTTCTCGGAGCTTTGGAAGGCCAGAATCTCCGACCAATGGGTTCTGTCCTCAGTGGCCCAGGGGTACAAGCTGAGTTTTGGGGTTTCCCCCTCCCCACTTCCAGGAGTCAAGGCTCCCAAGCGATCCTCAAAAAGGAGTCTCGCTTTCTAGCGGCCCTAGACCGCCTCTTAAATCAAGGGGTGATCATGGAGGGACCAGCCCTGGAGCGCGGACAAGGTTTTATTCAAATCTATTTGTAGTCCCGAAGCCCAACGGCGATGTAAGACCAATACTGGATCTAAAGCCCTAAACCGCTTCCTAAAGATTCGCTCTTTCCGAATGGAATCTGTTCGTTCGGTAGTGGCCGCCCCTACAAGGGAAAGAATTCCTCGCATCTATCGATAACAAGGATGCATACCTGCACGTCCCGATCTTTCCCGGGCATTTCAAGTTTCTCCGATTTGCTCTGGGACATCGGCATTTTCAGTTCGTGCCCTTGCCCTTCGGGCTAGCCACGGCCCCTCGGGTTTTCAACAAAAATTCTGGCCCCAGTTCTGGCCAACCTAAGATCTCAGGGGATCCTGGTTATGGCTTATTTAGACGATCTTATAGTGATCGATCTCTCAGAGGCCAGTCTGAGCAAGCAGTAGGCCTAGTGGTAACCTACCTGGAATCTCTGGGTTGGATCCTAAATCAGGACAAATCGGCCCTTACAGCCCACAAGAAGATGGAATATCTTGGGCTGATTCTAGATACTGTGCATCAGAAAATCTTTCTTCCCCAGTCCAGGGTGGATTCTATAAGGGAGCTAATTCAAGTAATTCTAAGCAGCGCAAGGCCGACCGTTTCGTCTGTGTATGCGCCTATTGGGCAAGTTGTTGGCAACCTTCGAAGCGGTGCCCTACGCCAAAATCCACTCTCGAAAACTACAGAGAGCATTCTCGCAGCCTGGGACAAGAGGGTCCAGGCCCTGGATCTTCCCATATCTCTATCCCATGCAGCACGTCAGAGTCTGTGCTGGTGGTTAGCCCCGCACAACCTTCTAAGGGGAAGATCGTTCAGTCCAGTCTCATGGAGAATTGTACCACAGACGCGAGTCTATCGGGTTGGGGTGCAGTCCTGGAAGGATTGACCCAGCAGGGGAAGTGGTCAAAAAGAGAGTCGACTCTATCCATAAATGTCCTAGAGATACGAGCAGCCCGGTTGGCTCTAGTAGCATGGACGGATGTATTACAGGACTCCCCAGTAAGGATACAGTCCGACAACGCCACTGCCGTGGCTTATATAAACCACCAGGGCGGCACCAGAAGTCTGGCAGCCCAGAGAGAGAGGTGGACCGACTCTTTTCTTGGGCAGAGACCCATATTCCATGCATTTCAGCAGTGTTTATCCCCGGAGTGGACAATTGGCAGGCGGATTTTCTCAGCCACCAACAAATGTCCCGGGAGAATGGTCTCTCCATCCCGAAGTGTTTCAGGACATCTGCAGAGATGGGAACTCCGGAGGTGGATGTCATGGCCTCCAGGTTCAATACGAAACTAATCAAATTTGTATCCCGGGACAAGGGATCCATTGGCCTGCGGGACGGACGCCCTGGTATGTCCTTGGCAACAGTTTGCGCTGATTTACGCCTTCCCTCCGTTACGATGCTACCCCGTCTTCTTCACAGAATCCAGGTGGAGCGCAAACCAACGATTCTGGTAGCCCCGGCTTGGCCCCGGAGGCCTTGGTACTCCTTAATAATAAGGATGGCAATAGAGGAACCGTGGGTCCTCCCGTTGCGGCCGGACCTCCTCTCACAAGGGCCATTCTTCCATCCTGCCTTACCAGCCTTAAATTTGACGGCCTGGCGGCTGAATCCCTAATTCTTAAAAACAGGGGCCTTTCTGGCCAGGTTATTTCCACCCTAGTTAATGCTAGAAAGCCAGTCTCTAGACTTATATACTATAGGGTGTGGAAAGCCTACATTGCATGGTGTGAGGCTAGGAAGTGGCTTCCCCGCAAGTATGTCATCGGGAGAATCTTGGATTTCCTACAGTTAGGAGTAGAGAAGGGTCTAGCTGTTAGCACAATCAAGGGGCAGGTTTCTGCCTTATCAGTCTTTTTCCAAAGACCCTTGGCCTCTCACTCTCTAATAAAGTCGTTCTTACAAGGGGTTATTCGGATTAATCCTCCGGTGAAGGCTCCCCTGTATCCTTGGGATTTAAATTTGGTTCTATCGGCCTTACAATTCCAGCCTTTTGAACCCTTATCTGAGATCCCGCTGGTCTTGTTAACTAGAAAATTTTTTTTTTGGTGGCTATGTCTTCCGCCAGGAGGGTGTCGGAACTGGCAGCCTTGTCGTGTAAGGCACCCTATTTAGTACTACATAAGGACAGGGTCGTTCTTCGGCCACATCCGTCCTTTCTTCCGAAAGTAGTATCTAGTTTTCATCTAAATCAGGACTTGATTCTTCCGTCATTTTTTCCTAAACCTTCTTCAAAGAAGGAGAGATTGCTACATTCCTTAGATGTGGTCAGGGCTGTTAGGATTTATTTGAAGGCCACAGCCCAGGTTCGCAAGACTGACGTCTTGTTTATTCTGCCAGAGGGACCCAAGAAGGGTCAGGCAGCGTCTAAAGCCACCATTTCCAAATGGATTAGACAGTTGATTATTCAGGCCTATGGCCTAAAAGGGAAAAACCCGCCTTTGTCGGTTAAGGCTCACTCCACTAGAGCTGTGAGCGCCTCTTGGGCAGCGTATCACCAGGTCTCTATGGCTCAAGTCTGCAGGGCAGCGACCTGGTCATCTGTTCATACGTTTGCTAAATTTTATCAAATGGACGTTAGGAGGAACGCTGATTCAGCCTTCGGGCAGGCGGTTCTACAGGCCGCAGTATAAGGTCCTCTTGTCCTTTGGCACCCGCTGTTTTTTTTGCTTTACCTGGATGCTCTCCCTCCCCTCATTTAGCATTGCTTGGGGACATCCCATGTGTAATGGCTATGCTGCTCTGTGTCCCGTGATGTACGATAAAGAAAAAGGGATTTTTAATAACAGCTTACCTGTAAAATCCTTTTCTTGTAGTACATCACGGGACACAGAGCTCCCACCCCTCTTATGGGGAATCTTTGGGAGACACATTGCTTGCTACAAAACTGAGGTACTCCCACTATGGGTGGGGGTTATATAGGGAGGGAAATTCCTGTCGGAGAGTGCCAGTGTCCATCACCTGAAGGTACACTATATAACCCATGTGTAATGGCTATGCTGCTCTGTGTCCCGTGATGTACTACAAGAAAAGGATTTTACAGGTAAGCTGTTATTAAAAATCCCTTTTTTCTCTTCTTCTTAACCACTTCCAGACCTGCGCACGACGATGTACGTCCTATTTTTAAAGACGGATATCTCGGTAACGGCAGCAGCTGCTGTCACAACCGAGGTATCCATCTTTAGTGTGCGCGGTCTGGAATCCGATAATGGCGGTCTCCGCGGCGGATTCACCGCGAGATCGCCGTTATCGGTGGCGGGAGAGGGGCCCCCCCCTCCCGCCGCTCTCCCGCGCCCTCCGCCACTTACCGGAGCCGTCGGTAGCGGCGGAGGCGATCGGATGCTGTCGGCTGGTGAGCGGGGACGAGACTGAAGGAAAAATCTCCTTCGCCCGTCCCCATAGCTCGGCTGGGCGGAAGTGACGTCAAAACGTCAGTCCCGCCCAGCCTCTTAAAGAGACAAATTTTTTTTTTTGGTCATTTGAAAAAATGACATTTTTTATTTTTTTTCAATTTTTTGTATTTAAGCCCAAATATGAGATCTGAGGTCTTTTTGACCCCAGATCTCATATTTAAGAGGACCTGTCATGCTTTTTTCTATTACAAGGGATGTTTACATTCCTTGTAATAGAAATAAAAGTGATAATTTTTTTTTTTTTTCAGTGT